>NC_143038.1:3125000-3145000 GCF_057628025.1 Oncorhynchus mykiss | reverse complement strand
GGACTTACACCTCCCTCTGTGAGCTCACACACTGCCCAGCAGTAAGGACTTACACCTCCCTCTGTGAGCTCACACACTGCCCAGCAGTAAGGACTTACACCTCCCTCTGTGAGCTCACACACTGCCCAGCAGTAAGGACTTACACCTCCCTCTGTGAGCTCACACACTACCCAGCAGTAAGGACTTACACCTCCCTCTGTGAGCTCACACCCTATTCAGTTACTGGAAGTGTCTAAAATACTGACTAACCTCCATTTATCTACACTACATAGAATCCAATGATACTATATGCTGCACACTAACACTACGACGTAGGCAGTTACGGACACTACTAGTCATCAAGTGTACACTAACAACCCCATTTATCTGCATTACATAGAACTAGGGGCTGGGAATTGCCGGGGACCTCACGATACGATATTATCACGATATGTATTGTGATTCTCACATCTCGATACGTTGTGTGATTCAATACTGCGATTTCATTGCGATTTGATGTTCCAAACACTTTGCTCTCTGCGGCAGAGAGAGAAGAGAGAGGCGTGAAAACATTTGTTTTGATCAGTCAGGGAAATAAATGTGCTGAAAACATGTCGGCTCACTATTTAAAAAAGAAGATGGAGAACAAGCTATAGGATGAGAAATAGTGTTGTTTTGTCGCAGGTACAGCCGACTAGCACTAGCCAATGCTGGTCTTGTACACTGTGGCCTAACACGATGGGGTTTATACTCATTAACACTGTCTTGAACACTGTATTAAACACTGTATTGAACATTAATATTAAGGAGTTTAATCGGCAGCTATGATTAACAAATAGCACATTCAGATGAGATGAATAACAGCTGTGACAAAACGAAAACAGACGAACATTTCATGTGATCATTTGCTGTTTCAGGAAGAGAATATGACAAACGTTCTCACTTGTCATGCAAATGTATCAAAGGCGGCATAGCTGATTTGCATTTAATCCCAAACACTATATGCTTTGAATTACGTTGTGAATCAAAACAGCTGGCCGTTGTCAGAGAAAAACGATCTGCTGTCACGAGAAGCAGACAGAGAATGCCGTTAGATTTGAATTATCTGTCATCGTTTCTCAGTTAATTGCATCACATGCTAATTATCACGCCTGGCATTCACTAAACAGAGAAAGGCCAGATAGTTACATTGAGGGAATGTATCTGAATGGCCCATGCCAGGAAGACACACTAAAACCTTTAGTCAACTGTTGAAAGTCCACACACAATATCACTGACCCCATCAAGGACATGATTAGACATCTAAAATCAAAAAGGAAAGGTGCCAGAGAGAAGGCAGGGGAATATGAAAGGGGTTTAACAGGGAAAAGAACAGAGGCGAAAGCGTAAGGAAATAGGGGAATGTGAATGCTGACAGAGTTGAAGAGAAGGACAGATTGGAGAACAACAAGAGAGTGAGGCTGTAGACAATGATTGGAGTCAGGAGGGAGGGACGGGACTCTGGCCTTGTATTAGTGGAGACCCCAGCCCTGACTGTGAGTTGGGGAGGCAGTCTCTCTCTCTCGCTCTCTCTCTCTCTCTCTCTCTCTCTCTCTCTCTCTCTCTCTCTCTCTCTCACTCACTCACTCACTCACTCACTCACTCACTCACTCACTCACTCACTCACTCACTCACTCACTCACTCACTCACTCACTCACTCACTCACTCACTCACTCACTCACTCCTGATCAAATGAAGATCCAACACCTGTAATGGAGTGTGGAGATGGAACTACGGCAGGAGGATGAGAGAACTATACAGGGACAGAAGATGACAGCAAGAGGATGTATTGTGAAAGATGATTCATTTGGACGGATGAAGGAGAATGAATAGAGTGTGTTGCTTGTGTATTCTTCAGGTTGTGTTCATGTTGAGAGAAACTGATAAATCAAATAGGACACTCGATCAGGGCTTCT
The DNA here is from genome assembly GCF_057628025.1 of Oncorhynchus mykiss. NCBI lineage: Eukaryota > Metazoa > Chordata > Actinopteri > Salmoniformes > Salmonidae > Oncorhynchus > Oncorhynchus mykiss. The sequence goes on along the minus strand of NC_143038.1, from coordinate 3,143,065 downwards.
CTGTCAAGTCTCTTCTTTTCCCTCTCTGTCTACTTCAATGAAATGTTGAGTCACAATATTTTAAAATCAGGACAATTGCGACACTGGGAAAAGGGAGAGAGGGACAGTAAGAGAGACAAGAATGATGAAGTGAATCGACGAATAACGTAGTGACTCAGAAAGAGAGGGAGCGAGTTGTCATTGCTGAGTGAGAAAAAAATAACTAGGAGGGTGGCGGCAGCTTCACATACAGTTAGTGCAGGCAGCTTGATTTTAATTCTCTCCATCTTTTGGGATTGCAGGGCATTAGAGACAGTACCTTATCCCATCATGTAAAACTGAACAGCATAATGGGAAACACGGTCCTAAAAACCACGGATTGGACAGAGAATAATGGAACAGAACAATTGAACAGAACAATGGAAGTGGATCCTTGGGCCAGTCGCAATCAGGGGCTGGGGCGCCACGGCAACAGATTAGCTATCTCCCAAGCTTCTTAGCAAACGGTTGGTAAGAGTGTGTGGGATTTGGCCAGAAGGGACAACAGGTTATTTTAGAAATTAGCAGAATTTTTGTAGCAGGTTAGGAGAATTAACGTAGCAGGTTGGGAGAATTAGGTTACATTTGGAGAAACGGTTAGGGTTAGCTAAAATGCCATTTTTTTTTACATAATCTCTATTCTTTAGAGCCATGACCGAGTGGTGCCAACTGGTGGTGGTGGAGGATCCAATGAACTGGAAGACAACTGGGTCTACTATAGGCTCACTAGCCCCCACACTCTTACAGGAAGTTTACAGCCCTCACTGGTCATAACACCAGTAATCAATCAGTCATTCACTTGGTTGACAGGAGGTTTGGGGAAGTATAGGCCATATATACCATATAGGCTACTAGGCTGTGTATAGGGTGTTTACCGTCTTCTGGTGTTGAAAGAAAGGTCAAGGTACCACTTTAAACAAAGTACAACTTATAAAGGCTTGATAGGGCATTCATGAAGTCTTGGTAAAGATGAATCTATGCTTCAGAATATATTTATATTTCTTTCATCTGAGTGTTTCAAAATCTGTAATACACGAGAGCTAGAATAAATGTTGTATGAAGTGGGTACCAGAAGTGAGAAATGATATCAGGGAGCAGACTCCTCTGGGCAGCTTGTTTCACAGAAAGCAAACTGCGGTCTAATCCCCCAAACACAATGCAAGGTCATTATCATTCAACCCCAACACACACACACACACACACCGGATGTACACCGACACACACATACACACACCGCTTAACTCCACACAGTAGAAAGCTCATTAGCCAGTGGAGTATGATAATGAGAATACGGTCCAGTATTGTGTCCAATAGAACACACATTGCAGCAGTGTAAATGAATGACAGAATAGCACAGACGGTGTGTGTGTGTTTGTGTGTGTGTTTGTGTATGTGTGTGTGTTGGCAGCAGTGTACATGAATGGCAGAAATAGGAGCGACGTGTGGGTGTGTGCATTGTTTTGTGTATAATCGGTCTACCTGCACCTGTCACTGGCTCACTGATCCACCCTAATAGGCCATTCAGTAGGAAAAGAGGGACAAATACAGCGCAGGGTAAGGTATTCTAAGCGCATAACGGACCAATCACATTCTCTTATTTTCTCCGTTGCGTATTGAGGCGAACACAATGGTTTCCGTTCACAGTGCGTCTGGCGCTGAAATGGACATGCAGGACGCGGGATCGGGATGAAATTTTTGCTGGAAGTCAATTGTTCAGAGGCTGGATACTGTATCTGGAAACCTGTTTGGCAGCGTAACAAATGGCAGCTTGTTCCCTATATGATGCACTACCTTTGACCAGAGCCCTATGGTCCGTAGTCAAACATAGTGCACTGCATGAGAATAGGGTGCCATTTGGGACGTAGACTTTGCATCTTAAAAATCAAGCTGTTTGTCCTATACCGGGACCCAGAGTGAGAGGTTAGGGGAGGTTTAGAAGGGAGAGTTAGAATAGATTACTGGAAATGGTGTTCGAATAGATTACTGGTAATGTTGTTACAATATATTACTGGAAATGGTGTTCGAATAGATTACTGGTAATGGTGTTAGAATAGATTACTGGTAATGGTGTTAGAATAGATTACTGGTAATGGTGTTAGAATAGATTACTGGTAATGGTGTTAGAATAGATTACTGGTAGTGGTGAGGCCTCATATGACCTATTGGGACCCAGAGTGAGAGGTTAGGGGAGGCTTAGACAGGAGAGTTAGAATAGATGACTGGGAATGGTGTTAGAATAGATTACTGGTAATGGTGTTAGAATAGATTACTGGTAATGGTGTTAGAATAGAATACTGGTAGTGGTGAGGCCTCATATGACCTATTGGGACCCAGAGTGAGAGGTTAGGGGAGGCTTAGACAGGAGAGTTAGAATAGATGACTGGGGATGGTGTTAGAATAGATTACTGGTAATGGTGTTAAAATAGATTACTGGTAATGGTGTTAGAATAGATGACTGGTAATGGTGTTAGAATAGATTACTGGTAGTGGTGAGGCCTCATATGACCTATTGGGACACCGAGTGAGAGGTTAGGGGAGGCTTAGACAGGAGAGTTAGAATAGATGACTGGGAATGGTGTTAGAATAGATGACTGGTAATGGTGTTAGAATAGATTACTGGTAGTGGTGAGGCCTCATATGACCTATTGGGACACAGAGTGAGAGGTTAGGGGGAGGCTTATTTTCATTTGTTTTATTTCACCTTTATTTAACCAGGTAGGCCAGTTGAGAACAAGTTCTCATTTACAACTGTGACCTGACCAAGATAAAGCAAAGCAGTGCAACAGAGACAACAGCACAGAGTTACACATGGAACAAACAAACATACAGTCAATAACACAATAGAAAAAAGAGAGTCTATATACAGTGGGTGCAAACGGCGTGAGGAGGTAAGGCAATAAATAGGCCATAGTAGCAAAGTAATTACAATTTAGCAGATTAACACTGGAGTGACAGATGAGCAGATGATGGTGTGTAAGTAGTGAAAAGGGTGTGCAAAAGAGAAGCAAAGTAAATAAAAAACAATATGGGGGATGAGGTAGGTAGATTGGGTGGGCAATTTACAGATGGACTATGTACAGCTACAGCGATCGGTTAGCTGCTCAGATAGCTGATGCTTAAAGTTAGTGAGGGAAATGTAAGTCTCCAGCTTCAGCGATTTTTGCAATTTGTTCCAGTCACTGGCAGCAGAGAACTGGAAGGAAAGGCGGCCAAAGGGGGTGTTGGCTTTGGGGATGACCAGTGAGATATACCTGCTGGAGCGTGTGCTACGGGTGGGTGTTGTTATCATGACCAGTGAGCTGAGATAAGGCAGAGCTTTACCTAGCATAGACTTAAAGATGACCTGGAGCCAGTGGGTCTGGCGACGAATATGTAGCGAGGGCCAGCCGACTACAGGTCGCAGTAGTGGGTGGTATAAGGCGCTTTGGTAACAAAACGGATGGCACTGTGATAGACTACATCCAATTTGCTGAGTAGAGTATTGGAAGCTATTTTGTAGATGACATCGCCGAAGTCGAGGATCGGTAGGATAGTCAGTCTTACTAAGGTAAGTTTGGCGGCGTGAGTGAAGGAGGCTTTACTGCGAAATAGAAAGCCGATTCTAGATATGATTTTGGATTGGAGATGTTTAATATGAGTCTGGAAGGAGAGTTTACAGTCTAGCCAGACACCTAGGTATTTGTAGTCTCCTGTCCACATTGTCCACATTTAGACAGGAGAGTTAGAATAGATGACTGGGAATGGTGTTAGAATAGATTACTGGTAATGGTGTTAGAATAGATGACTGGGAATTGTGTTAAAATAGATTACTGGTATTGGTGAGGCCTCATATGACCTATTGGTGGGAGGTTATGACCCAGAGTGAGAGGTTAGGGGAGGCTTAGAAGGAAGAGTTAGAATAGATGACTGGTTATGGTGGGGCCTTGATAGATGATTGACCCAACAACCTGAAGGGAACTGAGGTATTGATGCTGGGGTTGTTTTCATGTTGCGCTTGCACTCACACACAGCATGTAGGGACAAACGCACACACGCCCACACGCACACACATACAGGATCACGGTTCATACAACTCCCCCACATGACTCTGTAGGCTTCATGTTCCATCTCACCCACACACATCTCTCTCGCCATCTGAGAACTCTCTCTCTTTGCTTCCTCCATCTTTCTTTCCCTTTCCAGCCTCCTCCTTTTCATATTTACACATCTGGTGCAGTAATGTGCACCAAATCCCTTATTTCCAAAACATCTATCACAATAACTTCTCATCTATTCTCCATCAATCCCCCATCCCTCCATCTCTCTTTCTCCATCCCTCCCTCCATCTCTCCAGTCAGTTCCATCCCCCCATCCCTCTGTTCCAGGTTTAGCCTGTACACAACCTCACACTACCTACCCCCATGACCAGAGCATTTTGGCTTCATCCGTCTATTCTATCCCTTCCCTTTTTTCAGGGGCTCAGAAAATAAACATGCCTACCTCCCTCTGTAGTTGTCCTTATATATATATAGAAATGTATAAGCATGGGGTTTCCATGCCAACCGTATCAGCCTCATTCAGCCTACAGTTCTGTGTTCACTGTGTGTGTGTGGGGGGGGGGGGGGCAAGTGAGAAGTAATTACTAAGAAAAGAGAGAAAACAGTCTTCATCTCTCTCTCTCTCTCTCTCTCTCTCTCTCTCTCTCTCTCTCTCTCTCTCTCTCTCTCTCTCTCTCTCTCTCTCTCTCTCTCTCTCTCTCTCTCTCTCTCTCTCTCTCTCTCTCTCTCTCTCTCTCTCTCTCTCTCTCTCTCTCTCTCTCTCTCTCTCTCTCTCTCTTTCTTTCTTTCCCACTCTCTAATAGGCCTTTAACATGTATTTTTCCCCTCCTGACTTGTATTGTTGTCCTGGGCATGTGTCTCATCGTCCCTGTCAGTCCCTGTCAGTTCCTGTCAGTCTCAGTGTTGGTGCCCTCTGTCTATCTGTCAGTTTTTAAATAGGGTAATTATATGTTGAGTAGAATCCTCTTCCTCCCTTACACCCACACACATATTCTGGATAATTTCATAACCCTATCTCTCTGTGTGTTACACATTCTCTCTCGCCATCTTTCTATTTCTGACTCTCTATTCCTCTCGGCCTCTATTTACTATATTTTCTGTGGTTCTTTTTGAAGTGTGCCTATTGCTGTGGTCTTGCCTTTCTCTCTTTTTCAGAGAACCATTTTCAGTGAATTACCTTTTTTTTTTTCTCTCTCAGTTTCTCTCCCTTTCCTCTGAGAGGCTTGTTTCTCAGATTAATGTCTGTTTGCAAACCCCAAGCTGACCTTTGCTAACAGCCTCAGACCTTTGTAAAAGACCATCTCACAGTCAGTGGTTGTTTGAATTCAATCCTGTTGGATTCTAGTTGTTTTCATGTGATCCATTAAACCGAGTTCAGGGGGTTCACAGAGACACAGATGTATTTTAATCTCCCTCTGATTTTGGTCACAGTACCAAACAGGTACATAGAAGACATCGATATATTCTAAGGACGTTTGAAGTCTTCAAAACTGTTTTTAATTGTTACCTGACTAAATCCATCATGTAACAATGAACTCATTTTTTAATTTTTATTTTATTGTACCTTTATTTATACAGGTTTTTTCTCATTGAGATAATATCTCTTTTCCAACTCATTAGGATCTGGGGCACCACGAGAGCGGTTCTTTAAAGAGTTATCATCTCCCGAATTAAACTCTAAAAGGTCTTTACCAATCACATTTGTATAAACAGTCAACTTATTAATCATAACCTTGTATTATATCAACATTGTGAACAGTCGTAACCTCCTTGCATCTGCAAAAACCTGGGCCTGACTTATGATTCAATACTTCACAGATTGGTTTAATTATTTATTTACTAGCTAATTAAATGGGAACACAGAATAAACATACACGCTTTGCACTGGTTATTGACTGGAGACATAATACGCTGAAAACAGATCCCTAGCAGAACGTCAACAACATTGATGCTTGTTAAAGAAGAGATGGAGAGGGAGAGAGAGAGGGACAGTGTCACATTCTTATCTGTTTCACGTGTCTTTGTGCTTGTCTCCACCCCCCACCAGGTGTCTCCTATTTCCCCCCATTATCCCTTGTGTATTTATACCTGCCTTTTCTGTTTGTCTGTTGCCAGTTTGTCTTGTCCCGCCAAGTCCTACCAGTGTGTTCCCTGCGCTCTAGTTTTGTTTTTCCTAGTCTTCTGAGTTCTGACTTTTCTGCCTGTCTTGACCCTGATCCTGCCCGCCGTCCTGTACCTACCTGTTTCTGACTTGGATTCTGACTCTTTGCCTGCCTTGACTTCCGTTTTGCCCGCCGCATGTACTATAATAAACTCTGAGACTCGTACTATCCGCCTCCTGTGTCTGCATCTGGGTCTTAGCCTGAGCCGTGATAGTACGAACTGGCCATGACTGACCCAGCAGGCTCGGACCAGCTCCGCAAGGCTCTCTACTTCCAAGGAGCCACCATTAGAAGACATGGGGAGTTGCAATGCCTTATGGAGAGACTCCATACCATGGCAGAACACCATGACCATGTGTTCGACACATTGCTGGAGCACTGCAGATTCCCAACTAGGCAGCAAGTCACTACAGTAATTCCCCAGACTCTCAGCAACCCCGCCACCAGCGGCATTTCTTCCCAGCCTACCCCGGTGTCCCAAGAACCTCGCTTACCTCCTCCAGAGGCACTACACTGGAGATTCTGGAACCTGCCGTGCGTTTCTATCCCAGTGCTCCCTCATCTTCAACGCGCAGCCTTCTTCGTTCCCCTCGGACCGCTCAAAGACAGTATATTTGATAACGCTGATGTCCGGGAGGGCACACGCCTGGGCTAAGTCGGTGTGGTAGTAACAGTCCACCATTTGCCTCAGTCTGGAGGAGTTTGTGGCGGAGGTAGGTGAATTGTTCAATTCTCCGATGTCCGGGAGAGAGGCTGCTCGTAAGCTGCTCCAACTACGGCAAGACTCCCGTAGTGTGGCAAACTACGCAGTGGATTTTTGCAAGTTGGCGGGTGAGATTCCCTCAAACCCGGGAGCCCTGCTAGACGAGTTCCTTCAAAGATTATCAGTGATTAATGACAAGCTTGCTGCCCGGGAGCTGCCCATGGACCTAGACTCCCTCATCTCCTTGACCAGAGCCCAAGCTACTGGGAAAGGCTAGATTGTCTCCAGATGAAAGTTTATGCAGGTTGAGCACCAGGAGCTGTATGTATTGCGAGACTACAGAACACAATATTTCCACCTGTCCATTAAAAAGACCCGGCTCATCAGTAAGTACGAGTTCTCTGGTGAGCCATACAGGGATTTTTCAATCTCCCATTACTGGTACGCATTTCCATACCACCCTGTTATGGGGTGACCAGGCCAAATCTCTCCAGGTGCTCATTAGCACTGTGGCCGACGAGAGCTTTATCGACACTCCCTTGGTGTCAGAGCTGGGAATATCCAATCAACTCCTCTCAATTCCCATGTACTTTAGAGCGCTGGATGGGCGCTCTATTGGCAGAGTCACCCGCAATACGGTTCTTATCAACCTACGAGTATCAGGAAATGTATGCAGTTCCTGCTCATAGAATCTGTTGACGTGGTTTTGGGGTATTCGTGGCTCCAGAAGCACAATCCCCTGATCGACTGTGCTACTGGGTCTATCATTGTTTGGAGCCGGTTCTGCCATGCACAGTATCTTAAGTTGGCAAAGTCTGCCTCGGGACGTCTTCCTGCAGGCTTGGGAGAAGCCTTGGATCTCTCAGCCATTCCTGCAGAGTACCTGGAGTACCTGGTCCGGGAGGTCTTCAACAAGGACCGCGCTACGTCTCTCCCCCACATTGACCCTATGACCGTGCCATTGACCTTCTCCCAGGCACTACACTACCTCGGGGATGGCTTTACTCCCTGTCGAGTCCGGAGACCAAGGCTATGGAGGAGTACATTGAGGACTCTCTCACTGCAGGGGGTATTTGTCCATCTGCCTCACCCGCAGCCCGTGTATCGACGACCGGGGCATAAATGACATTGTGGTTAAAAACCGTTACCCTCACTCATCTCCTCGGCTTTCAAACCTCTTCAGGGAGCGACCATCTTCTCTAAGTTGGACCTTCAGAACGCCTACTATATGGTTTGCATACAGGAAGGAAATGAGTGGAAGACTGCAATTAACATGGCTAGCGGGCACTATGAGTACTCGGTTATGCCATTCGGACAAACCAACGCTCACCCTGTGTTCCAGGCCCTGGTCAACGATGTGCTCCGGAACATGCAGAACCGGTTCGTGTCTGTCTACGACATCCTTGTCTTTTCCCATTCAGCTCAAGAACATGTCCTCCACATCCGGCAGGTCCTTCAGCGTCTCCTGGAGAACCAGCTTTTCGTTAGAGCAGAGAAGTGTGAATTCCATTGCTCCACCATTTCCTTCCTAGGATATGTCAGCGCTGCAGGACATATACAGATGGACGCAGACAAGGTAAGAGCAGTGGATTGGCCTCAACCACATCCAGAGTGCATCAGCAACGTTTCCTGGGGTTTGCAAACTTCTACCGCCGCTTCATCTGTGGTTACAGCACCCTGGCTTCCGTCCTCTCAACACTCACCTCTCCGAAGGTTCCATTAATGTGGTCTCCAGCAGCTGACCGGGCTTTCTCAGACCTCAAACATCGATTCACCACAGCCCCCATCTTAATCCATCTGGACCCGTCCTGTCAGTTTGTGGTGGAGTTCGACGCCTCGGATGTCGGGGTGGGGGCCGTCCTGCCCTCGCGTTCTGACCAAGACCAAATTCTGCACCCCTGCGCTTTTGTCTCCCATCGTCTTACCCCTGCTGATAGGAACTATGATGTGGAAAATCGAGAACTCCTCGCCTTCAAGATGGTGTTGGAAGAGTGGAGGTATTGGTTGGAGGGCGCAAAATATTACATCAGATTGTCGGATGCACTCTCACATTTGTATAGCTCCGCTGCTACTCCGTCTGACCCCGAGTCCATACTCCCTATCTCCTGTCTAACGCCTGCAGTCATCTGACGTATAGAGAGCCTTGTCCATAAGGCGTAGCATTCCCAGGGGGGTCCGGCTAACTGGATGTTTGTCCCAGACTCTGCTGTTCCCCAGTCCTGGAGTGGGCACATTACTTGAGACTGACCTGCCACCCAGGCTCCCGTCGGACCCTGGCTTTCATCCGACTACGCTTTTGGTGGCCTTCCATGGTTCCTGATGTCTTCGCATTTGTTGCCGCCTGCACTGTCTGAGCACAAAATAAGACTCCGCAGTAAGCTCCAGCTGGCCTTCTTCAACCACTCCCTGTTCCTCACTGCCCCTGCTCCCATATATCCCTGGACTTTGTTAGTGGTCTTCCTCCGTCAGATGGCAACACCACGATCCTGACAGGGGTGGATAGGTTTTCTAAAGCCGCCCATTTTATTCCCCTTCCCAAGTTTCCCTCAGTCAAGGAGACGGCTCAGCTCATGGTACAGCACGTCTTCCGGATCCATGGACTTCCTGTCAACATGGTCTCCGATCGTGGTCCTCAGTTCTCGTCCCGGTTCTGGAATGCATTCTGCACCCTCATTGAGTCGTCGGCCAGCCTGTCCTTTTCACCCCAAATCTAATGGCCAGTCGGAGCGAGCCAATCAGGACCTTGAGGCGGCTCTTCATTGCCTCATCCCTGCCAATCCCACCACCTGGAGCCAGCAACTCATGTGGGTGTAATACACCTGTAACACCCTTCCCTGCTCGGCCACTGAGATATCAGCCCCCGGAAGAAGTCAGAATACCCTCTGCCCAGACATTCATTGGCCTCTGTCGCGGTACCTGAGCCTCTCTTCTGAAGACCACATCCAAGTATCGGCGACAGGCGGATTGCCACCGGACCCTGATCCCTGCTGTCGGCTCGGTCAGAGGGTATGGCTTTCCACTCGGGACCTGCTCCTTAGCCCCTCTGCTGTTCATCTTTTGTTGTCCCGCACCCTCCATATACATCTCACTTTTCATGTGTCTCAGATGAAACTTCTGTCTCATAGCCCTTTGTCTCCTGTTTCATTCTTAACCCATCATTTATACAGCTTGCTCAAAAGGGGCAGTTCCAGCAGGCTGGCTCTATGTTAGATTGTTCCAGTATTAGTTTGGGAACGTGTTAGAGTTTCAGCGGGGAAAAGTCTGTTGAAACAGAGCATTAATTTGGTGAATCTTGAGAGCGCAGACCTTGTTAACACCAGGGTGGGAAGGGGTCTGATTGAAGTCATTCATTGCAAACCTGATCTGACCTATTTGGATTTTCGTGGACGGTCATGACACTGTCCAACTAACTCACACAACCCAGACAGAAAAGCCACTGCCTCGGTGGCGCCATTTTGATGCTGAAGTAAACGAAGTAGATGAGAACTGATGCAGACTCTCCAAAAGCAAGTCAAAATATCCTCAAAGAAAGACAAATCACCCCCTAAAACTCAGAGACTTCTACAAGACTTCCCATTATGTTCAGTGGCCTAATCTCATCAATAATTTCTAAGCCCGGATAGATAAATCACATTCACTAAAGTATTTATATGGTTCATTGGTCTGTTACTACTGGGTACGTCACAATTCAAAAGTAGGTTTCACCACATCATCAAAATACATAATTACAGCTGGTATGATGCATTTAGCTTCATATTATGCAAAACGCAGCATCATATGATTCAAAAATGTAACGATGTGTGCTATAGTTGCGAAGTAAGTTCAGGGAGTGAGTATTTTAATAAATAAACAGAACATAATGCAAAACAAGAAACAACGCACAGACATGAAACAGTAAGAGAAACAATGGGGAACGCCTGGGGAAGAAACCAAAGGGAGTGACATATATAGGACAGGTAATCAAGGAGGTGATGGAGTCCAGGTGAGTGTGATGACGCACAGGTGCGCGTAACAGTGGTGACAGGTGTGCACCATAATGAGCAGGCTGGTGACCTAGAGGCCGGAGAGAGAGCACACGTGACAGTACCCCCTCCCCGGCGCGTTCGGCTCCAGCTGCAGGACGCCAACCAAAGGGACGATCCCGGGGATCCAGAGCGGACCAGTCGCCTCCACTGAGGCGCAGAAACCTAACGAACCGGCTGAGGCGTGAGAGCCTGATGAGCCAACTGAGACCTCTCTGGTTGCCTGGGTCGAGGAACAGGAACCTGTTCACCCGCTGAGGCATGAGAGCCTATAGAGCCAGCTGAGGCATGGGAGCCTATCGATCCCGCTGAGGCATGGAAACCCGTTGAGCCAGTTGAGGCAGTCATTCTGTAACGATGTGTGCTGAGAGTTGGGAAGCAAGTCCAGGGAGTGAGTGTTTTAATAAATAAACACAACATAATACAAAATAAGAAACACGAACAATGCCCAGACATGCCACAGGAACAGAAATAATAATGCCTGGGGAAGGAACCAAAGGGAGTGACATATACAGGGAAGGTAATCAAGGAGGTGATGGAGTCCAGGTGAGTCTGATGACGCGGAAGTGCATGTAACGATGGGGACAGGTGTGCGCCATAACGAGCAGCCTGGTGACCTAGAGAGGGAGCACACGTGACAAAAATGCATCCTACCAGCTGTATTTATCTATTTAGAAAGTTATATATCTTGAAAACTTGACTGCTGACATGCAAAACATTTTGGGACTAAATCAACAATGGACTAATAAAACAAATGCCAAAATATAGTTTTAGGTGGAGTTTTCCTTTAAGTCACATCTGACAAAGCTCTTATTTGACTTGCCAAACGTCTCATTGTCTCAAACAGCGAGTCTTTTCAAGGTTGAGTAGCCTCGCTGTCACCCTATTCCCTATGTCGTCCACTACCTCTGACCAGGGCCCAGAGGGCACTATCTAGGGAATGGTTCCATTTGAGAAGCAGCCATGGACGTGACATCAGATTCATATGCTGTAGGAAGCCAATTAACAGCTGAATCAATCATTGAGAGACGGGCCTGGAATAAGATGCTGTAGCGTTCACAGTCGGACCCAGTGCCGCTCAGAATAGAGTGGCTAAAACGGTCATGTTTCCCTGCTCTGCGTGAATTTAATGGATCTACTGTACCTATTGAATATTGAAAGTAACACTGCCTTGATCGGTTGTATAGCTGAACAACGCAGCTTGAGGAAGACTTATTGAGTTGAAACATGTTGCAGTTATGCATCCTGATGTATTGTGATGTGTAGGCAGATGGGCTCCTACTGACATGTGTTTATCACTTGTAAATCGTCTCTCTAACGTTTTTGCAACGCGTTGGCCGCCTACTTGTCTTCTTCTCTGCGTCTGTAGAGCTGCCATTCGATAGAAACATTCTGTGTCCTTCTATTTCTGTGGTCTTGCCCAGCTGTGCCTTAATGCGCTTCAGGAGGTTGGTCGCCCCTCATACAGGAACATGCATAGATATAGTACAGTATGCCTGTTGCTAGGTGATGAGAAACCTTGTTTGAGATATACAATAGTCAACTAGTTGATGAGAAACCTTGTTTGAGATATAGAAAAGTCAACTAGTTGATGAGAAACCTTGTTTGAGACATACAATAGTCAACTAGTTGATGAGAAACCTTGTTTGAGATATACAAAAGTCAACTATCACCCTTGGACCAGGAGCTAGCTTTCAGTCGAGTAGTTGGTGTGACTAAAAACCAGGGCTCAACACCAGCACTTGGATAGAGAATGTATGCATGTACCCAATGTATAGAGAACTATAACAACTAGTGTCAGGACCCTGAGCATTTAGTGAGCTTCACAGAGTTATTCCTACCTACTGTCCTGCAGTGTACTAGTGGTGGTGTCGTCATATCAAATCAAAGGTGATTTGTCATATGCTCCAAATACAAAGAGAAATGCTGACTTACAAGCCAACAGTGCATTTTGTCATTACACTGTATACATGTGTATCCAACCAGCTGTAACTATTATATGAACGGCATCACACTATTCAATAGATAGGTGTCTGAGGTTGTGTGTACCACAGTGGAAATAGATGTGCATTAAAGGTGGTGTTCCATACCTTGGCAGCCATGACCATGGAGGAGCCTCCTCGGATGCCCAGGATGGGGATGTGTGTCTGGGCAGAGATGAAGTCCAGGATCTGGGCGATGGCCTCCTGGTCCGTGTCGTCCCCGAACACCACCCCCTGCAGCCAGGTGTTGGTCATCAGGGTGCAGATGCGGTTGATGATACTCTTGGGGTCCGTGTCGTTCATGGTCTCCAGTTGGACTTTGGTAGGGTGGGGAACATGGAGGAACTCCTCTTTCTCCACGTAGGTGGACGACACCTCGCTAGAGTTGCCCACCAGGATGACGGCGATGCTAAGAGAGGAGGCCACTTTGGGAGGTAAGGGGGGCGCAGGGGGCCGGGCGGGGGATACTGGGGGGTAGTAAGGGGAGTAGTGAGGGGGGATGAGGTTTGTGCCCCTCTGGCCTCCTTTCTCGCCTCCTGCTCCTCCCGTCCCGGGTGCACCTCCTGGTGCTCCTCCGCCCTGTCCAGCTCCGCCCCTCCCAGGCGACCGCGCAGACTCGCAGATGGGCAGAAGGAATAGGGAGAGGAGGATGAGAGAGAGGGAGAGAGGGAGGGAGAGGGAGGGAAGGGCCAGGCGAGGTTGCTGATGAGGGGAAGAGCTGTGTTCGGGAGGCGGAGGGGGGAAGGAGGAGGTGACACGCCTGTCCTGGAGTGAGGAGGGGGAGAGGAGGCTGACAAGCATCGTGGAGGAGTGTAAATGCAGTACCTGGAGGGAGGGAGGTAGGGAGAGAGAGAGAGAGAGAGGATTAATATCATGTACAGTAAATATGATAATACCAACAGGAGATGGGACTGAAAAGAGGTACTGTATCATAATAGTAGCATGACTGCTACAACCGCACACAAAGAAAACAGGATCAAATGACGCACATAGAGTATTGTTCACATGGTGAAATGGTATAAATTTAGATAAAATGTCTAGTGACGCTCAACAATGCTTAATCCACCACTCTATTCTAGTGATTTCCTTAGAGGGACCTTGTGGCAGACATCAAAGACAGTTTGGAGTGTGAGTGTGTGTGTGTGTGTGTGTGTGTGTGTGTGTGTGTGTGTGTGTGTGTGTGTGTGTGTGTGTGTGTGTGTGTGTGTGTGTGTGTGTGTGTGTGCGTGCGTACGTGCGTGCTTGCGTGTGGTGAGGAGACCGACAGCGCCGGGTGTGTTTTGACAGATTGACGGGTTCTGAGCTTCATGGACTGGCTGCCAGGTTAAGTGACCATCAGACACTCACAGACTGAGACTGATGCTTATTCTCTCCCCTGTGCTCTCTAGCTCTCTCCATCTCTCCTTCTGTCTCTCTCAGTCTATCACTCTCTCTCTTTCTCTCCTGCTCTCTTTCTCTTCCACTCTCTCCCTCTTTCTATCTATCTATCTATCTCTATATCTTTCTTTTTTTTGTTCCTTTGAGCAGTATCTGCCTCTCATTGCCATTAACCCCTCTTCCCACCAGTCTTATTCCTCCCTCCCTCCCTCCCTCCCTCCCTCCCTCCCTCCCTCCCTCCCTCCCTCCCTCCCTCCCTCCCTCCCTCCCTCCCTCCCTCCCTATCCCATCCCCCTTTAGCCTCTTTGAAGTCAATTGCAGACCTATTATTTCCTGCTCCTTTTATTAACAGCAATGCAGAGAGAAATAGGGAGAGAGAGAATAGAAAGAGAGGGAGGGGACAGTCAGGGAGAAACACAATTAGTCACAGCTTGATGTGAAACATTTGGTTTCTGACTCTGTGTGTGTGTGTGTGTGTGTGTGTGTGTGTGTGTGTGTGTGTGTGTGTGTGTGTGTGTGTGTGTGTGTGTGTGTGTGTGTGTGTGTGTGTGTGTGTGTGTGTGTGTGTGTGTGTGTGTGTGTGTGTGTGTGTGTGTGTGTGTGTGTGTGTGTGTGCGTGTGGGAAGAAGTCAAATGACAACGACAGAGCATTTTAGTTCATATAGAGATAGAAATGGGTATCCTTAATGTAGCTATACTTTAATGCTTTTTATGAGGCAGATGGAGAGAGGAGGAGAGAAACACAAAGAGAAAGAAAGAGAGATAGGGATTGGGAGACAAAGAGATAGAGAGACAGAGAGAGTTAGGGACTGGGAGACAAAGAGATAGAGAGACAGAGAGAGATAGGGACTGGGAGACAAAGAGATAGAGATAGAGAGACAGAGAGAGATAGGGACTGGGAGACAAAGAGATAGAGAGGAGAGACAGAGAGAGTTAGGGACTGGGAGACAAAGAGATAGAGAGACAGAGAGAGGGACATGCAAAGGGGGGCACAGAAGAGGGAGATGAGAGTGAAAACAGGGAGAAAACAACTAGGGAGAAGTAAGGGAGTTGAAAGCAGAGAAAGGAGGAATGAACATGGAGAGCGAGAGAGACGAGAAAAACCGGGGAGAAAGGGAGGAGAGAGAAAACAGAGAAATGGGGAGAGAAATAGGCAAAGAGATATCAAAGGGGCCAGAGGAAGAGCAAAGCAGAGGGGTGGAGGGAGAAGTAGCAGAGAAAAAGGGGGTAGCTAATGTAGTCTGTTACTACAAATGTCCCATCTAAAAGCATAATTAGTGGAGGTTTGTCAGGCCTAATTGCAGGTACACATGCTAATTGTAAACGGGCTCAATCCTCAGTGAGGTTGGACACTGCTGGGAGGAGAGGAGAGGGGGAGGAGGAGGAAGAGAGTGGGAGTAAAGCAGAGATAGGAGAGGAGGAGGAGGAAGAGCGTGGGATGAAAGCAGAGAAACGAGAAGGGAGGAGGAGAGTGGGATGAAAGCAGAGAAAGGAGAAGGGAGGAGGAGAGTGGGACGAAAGCAGGGAGAGGAGAAGGGGAGGAAGTGGAGAGTGGGATGAAAGCAGAGAGGGGAGGAGGAGGAGTAGAGTGGGATGAAAGCAGAGAGAGGAGGAGGAGGAGGAGAGTGGGATGAAACAGAGAGAGGGGAGGAGGAGGAGAGTGGGATGAAAGCAGAGAGGGGAGAGGAGGAGGAGGAGAGTGGGATGAAAGCAGAGAGAGGATGAGGAGGAGTAGAGTGGGATGAAAGCAGAGAGAGGATGAGGGGGAGTAGAGTGGGATGAAAGCAGAGAGGGGAGAGGAGGAGGAGAGTGGGATGAAAGCAGAGAGAGGAGAGGAGGAGGAGGAGGAGAGTGGGTTGAAAACAGAGAGAGGAGAGGAGGATTAGAGTGGGATGAAAACAGAGAGGGGAGAGGAGGAGGAGGAGGAGAATGGGATGAAAGCAGAGAGAGGAGAGGAGGAGGAGAGTGGGATGAAAGCAGAGAGAGGAGAGGAGGAGGAGGAGAAGAGTGGGTTGAAAACAGAGAGAGGAGAGGAGGATTAGAGTGGGATGAAAACAGAGAGGGGAGAGGAGGAGGAGGAGGAGGAGAATGGGATGAAAGCAGAGAGAGGAGAGGAGGAGGAGAGTGGGATGAAAGCAGAGAGAGGAGAGGAGGAGTAGAGTGGGATGAAAGCAGAGAGAGGAGAGGAGGAGTAGAGTGCAATGAAAGCAGAGAGAGGAGAGTGGAGGAGTAGAGTGGGATGAAAGCAGAGAGAGGAGAGTGGAGGAGTAGAGTGGGATGAAAACAGAGAGAGGAGAGTGGAGGAGTAGAGTGGGATGAAAGCAGAGAGAGGAGAGGGGGAGTAGAGTGGGATGAAAACAGAGAGAGAAGAGGAGGAGGACGAGAGTGGGATGAAAGCAGAGAGAGGAGAGGGGGAGTAGAGTGGGATGAAAACAGAGAGAGAAGAGGAGGAGGACGAGAGTGGGATGAAAGCAGAGAGAGGAGAGGGGGAGTAGAGTGGGATGAAAGCAGAGAGAGGAGAGAAGGAGTAGAGTGGAGTGAAAGCAGAGAGAGGAGAGGAGGAGGAAGAGAGTGGAAGGAACGTAGAGAGAGGTGAGGAAGAGGAGGAAGAGAGTGGGAAGAAAGCAGAGAGAGGAGGAGGAGGAAGAGAGTGGGAGGAAAGCAGAGAGGGGAGGAGCAGGAAGAGAGTGGGAGAAACGTAGAGAGAGGTGAGGAGGAGGAGGAAGAGAGTGGGAGGAACATAGAGAGAGGTGAGGAGGAGGAATAAGAGAGTGGGAGGAAAGCAGAGAGAGGAGGAGGAAGGAGAGAGTGGGAGGAACGTAGAGAGAGGAGGAGGAAGAAGAGAGTGGGAGGAACATAGAGAGAGGAGGAGGAAGAAGATAGTGGGAGGAGCGTAGAGAGAGGAGGAGGAAGAAGATAGTGGGAGGAACGTAGAGAGAAGAGGAGGAAGAAGATAGTGGGAGGAACGTAGAGAGAAGAGGAGGAAGAGAGTGGGAGGAACGTAGATAGAAGAGGAGGAAGAGAGTGAGAGGAACGTAGATAGAGGAGGAGGAAGAGAGTGTGAGGAACGTAGAGAGAGGAGGAGGAAGAGAGTGGAAGAGAGTGGGAGGAACATAAAGAGAGGAGGAGGAAGAAGATAGTGTGAGGAATGTAGAGAGAGGAGGAGGAAGAGAGTGGGAGGAACGTAGAGAGAGGAGGAGGAAGAGAGTGTGAGGAACGTAGAGAGAGGAGGAGGAAGAGAGTGGAAGAGAGTGGGAGGAACGTAGAGAGAGGAGGAGGAAGAGGAGGAATGTAGAGAGAGGAGGAGGAGGGACGTAGAGAGAGGAGGAGGAGGAAGAGGATGGGAGGGAAAATAAATGGAGGTATAGACAACACAGATGGAGCTGGTTGGAGGAAGAAGAACAGCAGCAACAAGAAGATATCCAGCGAGGGGGAGGAGGATGGGTGCTGAGAAGATGGAGGGATGATTAGGATGATAAAAGAAGAGCTGAAGATGAAGGGAGAAGAAGAAAGAGTGATGAAGCACACAATGAGAAGGAAGGTTAGAGAAGATGGCCAGTGAGAGAAGTCGGAGAGGAAAGTATGGGAGAAAAGAGTGAGATAGTGACAATGACAGAGACAGAGGCAGGGCAAGGATGAAGAAAGAGGGAGATAGAGAGATAGGGAGAGGGAGAGAGAGAGAGAGTCAGAGAGGGAGAGACAGAGAGAGTTTCCATGGCAACAATTCAAATATGCCTCCATGTAGCACCCTGATGGACAAGGAG
>NC_143038.1:2772500-2777500 GCF_057628025.1 Oncorhynchus mykiss | reverse complement strand
AGAGAGAGAGACAGAGAGAGAGAGAGAGCGAGAGAGAGAGACAGAGAGAGAGAGAGAGAGTGAGAGAGAGAGAGAGAGACAGAGAGAGAGCGAGAGAGAGAGAGAGAGAGAGA
Source organism: Oncorhynchus mykiss (assembly GCF_057628025.1). Taxonomy (NCBI): domain Eukaryota; kingdom Metazoa; phylum Chordata; class Actinopteri; order Salmoniformes; family Salmonidae; genus Oncorhynchus; species Oncorhynchus mykiss. The sequence goes on along the minus strand of NC_143038.1, from coordinate 2,777,387 downwards.
GAGAGAGAGAGACAGAGAGAGACAGAGAGAGAGAGAGAGAGTGAAAGGGAAAGAGAGAGAGACTTTTGTATATTACTTTTGTATATTATCTACTTCACTTGCTTTGGCAATGTTAACATGTTTCCTATGAGAATAAAGCCCCTTGAATTGATTTGTATTGAGAGAGAGAGAGAGAGAGAGAGAGAGAGAGAGAGAGAGAGAGAGAGAGAGAGAGAGAGAGAGAGAGAGAGAGAGAGAGAGAAAGACAGGGAGAGAGAAAGACAGAGAGAGAGAGAAAGAGCTTGAGTCACGACGCTAATAAACAACCATTTCTAGACATGAGGTCATTACAACACAAACCTGCAATGACAAGTGCGCTGAAAACCCCCCCTCCTACTCCCCTGTCCCCCTCACCTAAGATTTACAGCACCGTGTATTGCAGGTACATGATAATCCATCGTCACAGCACCACTCCCATAGCCTAGGGGAGGAATGAGAGAACACAGGAACACTCAGCCAGCCTCCATACACACACACCCACACACACACCCACACACAGTCTCAGCCAAGAGGGGAGGTTCTGAAAGCTGTTTACACCTGAGTGAGCCAAAGACCATGCCAGCAGTCAGCAGACACATGTTGATCAAGCCAAACCAAGGCCCTTAGTTAGTTCCTGTACTACAACAGTCCCTCTCCACCACTGTTTACGTCTGGAGTCAGGACTTCCAGGGTGGCTGGTCAGTTGAAAACAAGCTTTCCAGTAGACAGTAGACAGTGACCAAGGCCCCTTCTTTCTCCTGCTATTACAGCCATTCACCCTCTTTGTTTACGTCTGTCTTCAGACATCCATGGTGGCCAGTCTGTTCAAAACAAGTTTTTGACTAGACGAGGTTGAAAACAGGGCCAAGCTGGGGATACTAAGCTTAGGAGTAGATTTATATTACAGTAGCTCTTACAGCCACTCTCCATCACTGTGTTTATGTCTGGGCTAAGGCCTCAAACCTTCCACGGTGGCCAGTCTGTTCAGAACAAGTTTTCGACTAGACGAGGTTGAAAACAGTCTGGGGTAGGCCTACATGTGCCAAGCTGAAGATGAGTTCGGAAGTTGACTTCTATTCCAGTCATTTTCCGAGGGGAACTAGCTAACCTGAATGGTGTTGTTTTAGACACTGGGTGAAAGAGGAGAGTCCAGATCAGGATGTAGAGTTATAGTCTGAGGATGTTTGACATTGGCACTGACTGGAGAGATGCCACTTTGGGGGTATACAGTTCCATACATAGGCTTACAGTATCATCACTACACAGTATATCAACAACCTGTAACCAGACGTGTGAAAGCCTAGTGGTTCACACTAAGAGCAATACCATAGCATTAGAACTTGAGAATTATATTATAGGGGTATTACATACGTCTCTATGAATAGCAACTATTGTAATGAGAGGTCGTTGATGGGGAGAGGAAAGACACTGTGGACACAAATGGAACTGAGCTGTCAATTCTGCTAACAGCTGAGAAGCTGTGCTGTGGGAGAGAGACACAGAAAAAGACTGGGCACTGCTGTAAGGGGTTGAGAGGTGAAAGGCTAACGGGGTGAACTCCGAGTCCTTACCCCTCTTCCTCCCCACTCCTTGTCACATCAGGGCTGAGTGACGGGATGGGGGGTGACAGTAGCAACTGTCTCCTATCTCCTCTCCCCGCCCCCATCCCCCTCCTCCCCCAACAACAACCCTCGTAGGGATGTAGGGTGACCTCCCATTGGGGCATGAAGGCGGCAAGCAGCCTGCAGCCTCCCTGGCTGTCAAAAGCACATCCAGCATCAAGCAGCATGTCACCTGTCACCCTCCAGAAAAGACTATTAGGGATGCGTCCCAAAATGGCAGCCTATTCCCTACATAGTGCACTACTTTTGACAAGAACCCTATGAGTCCTGGTCAAAAGTAGTGCACTATATAGGGAACAGGGTGTAATTTGGGATGTGATCTTAGTCTAGTGAATGAATGTTGACAGCTTGACAGCTGGTGCGTTTCGTGGCACTTAAATCTCTGTACGTTACTGGAGGAAACATGGGAGTTAGAATTATTCTCTCGTGACAGGTCTTGATTATGGGTGCTGAGACTACAACTACTGTGTATGGAGATTGGAGAACAATTCCTTTCCTGTGACTAGACTGGACTTGACGATACATTTCCAGAAAAGTTATAGTCAAAGCCAACATATCTGCATCACTTACATTTAGAGCCAATTAGTTAGAGTTATCTACCCAATATCGAGTCACCATAATTCAGTAACAGTAACGTCATAGATAGGGTACATATTATAGATTCTCATAAACGCATTCCAACATTTTATTAGTAAAACAGTCCTACAAATTGCACTGTATTGAGCCCAGAGCGGAAGTACCAGGATGTGTCAATCAAATGTCTCTTTAAAGAATGGATGGAAGGGTGTGGCATTGTTCATTACAACACAGTCTGTACACACACACACACACACACACACACACACACACACACACACACACACACACACACACACACACACACACACACACACACACACACACACACACACACACACACACACATACCTTCCTTCACAGTGATATTGCTCAATAAACAGGTCCCCAGGTGTGGGTGGGTGTATGAACCTGCTGAACTGAAAGTGATGACAGTAATGACAGCGTGGCTGTTGTACACTTTGGTTCATCTGGAACAATACAATCACACACTCACTCACTCACTCAGACACTCACACACACACACACATTCACTCACGCAGACATTCAGACACTCAGACTCTCACTCACTCACTCACTCACATACTCTGGTATGCACACACACTCACTCACTCACTCACTCACTCACTCACTCACTCACACATTCACTCACACACTCACACACTCACTCACACACTCACTCAAGACACTCACTCAGACACTCACTCACACACTCACTCACACACTCACTCACTTACTCAGACACTCACACACACACACACATTCACTCACGCAGACATTCAGACACTCCAACTCTCACTCACTGACGTATGCAAACACACACTCTGGTATGCACACAAACTCACTCACTTACTCACTCACTCACTCACTCACTCACATATGCACACACACACTCTGGTATGCACATACACTCACTCACTCAGACACTCACTCACTCACACACTAACTCACTCACTCAGACACTCACTCACACACACACAAACACATTCACTCACTCACTCACTCACACACTCGCACACTCACTCACTAACTCACTCACTCAGACACTCACTCACACACACACACACACACATTCACTCACTCACTCACACACTCGCACACTCACTAACTCACTCACTCTGACACTCAGACATTCACTCATACACACACACACACACACACATTCACTTACTCACTCACACATTCACTCACTGACTCACTCATTCACTCACTCACACTCAGACATTCACTCAGACACTCACTCACTCACTCTCACACACACACACACACACACACAAACACAAACACACACACACACATTCACCCATACACTCTTTCACACACAAACACACACACACACACACACACACACACACACACACACACACTCTGGTATGCACATACACTCACTCACGTACACACACACTCACTCAAGTACGCACACACTCACTCAAGTAAGCACACACACACACACACCCTGGTACGCACACACATTCACTTACGTATGCACACACACACACAGAAACACTCATTCAAACATTAACACCCAAAAACATAAATCCACACACACACTCACATACGCATAAACATGCTTGCAAGCATGTGCACACACATGCACCGTATGCACTTTCATAAACATACACCCTTATGAACATATGCACCCCCTTGTCTTTTTCATAAACACACTCTACCCAGCTCTCATAATGACATAATGAACACACACATGTCTGTTTTACTGTCCTTGTGGGGACAAAACAATTGATTCCCAATCAAAATGCTATTTTCCCTAACCCCTAACCATAACCCTTAACCTAACCCCTAAACACTAACCCCAACACTGACCCTAATTCTAAATCTAACCCTAAACCTAACCCCTAAACCCTAACCCCTAACCCCAACACTGACCCTAATTCTAAATCTAACCCTTAGCCTAACCCCTAAACACTAACCCCAACACTGACCCTAACTCTAAATCCAACCCTTAGCCTAACCCATAAACCCTAACCCCAACACTGACCTTAATTCTAACCCTAACCCTAAGCCTAAAATAGCCTTTTGAAGGAGACTGACAAAATTCCCCACATGTCTGAATTCTCGTTGTGTTATTATCCTTCTGAGGACTTCTGGTCCCCACAAGGACAGTAAAACCAAACACATACTCAGTCAACTACAGGAGTGTAACACACAGTCAACTACAGGAGTGTAACACACAGTCAACTACAGGAGCATAACACACAGTCAAATACAGGAGCGTAACGCACAGTCAACTACAGGAGCGAAACACCCAGTCAACCACAGAAGTGTAACACACAGTCAACTACAAGAGAGTAACACACAGTTAACTACAGGAGTATAACACTCAGTCAACTACAGGAGGGTAACACACAGTTAACTACAGGGGAGTAACACACAGTCAACTACAGGAGAATAACACACAGTCAACTACAGGAGTGTAAAACACAGTCAACTTCAGGAGTGTAACACACCGTCAACTACAGGAGAGTAACATACAGTCAACCACAGGAGCGTAACACACAGTCAACTACAGGAGAATAACACACAGTCAACCACAGGAGCGTAACACACAGTCAACTACAGGAGAATAACACACAGTCAACTACAGCTGAGTAACACACAGTCAACCACAGGAGAGTAACATACAGTCAACTACAGGAGTGTAACACACAGTCAA
>NC_143038.1:2365000-2465000 GCF_057628025.1 Oncorhynchus mykiss | reverse complement strand
CTAATCTCTGTATTCTTATCTGTGTAATGTGTTCTAATCTCACCTGTGTAATGTATTCTAATCTCTGTATTCTTATCTGTGTAATGTGTTCTAATCTCACCTGTGTAATGTATTCTAATCTCACCTGTGTAATGTATTCTAGTCTCTGTATTCTTACCTGTGTAATGTATTCTAATCTCACCTGTGTAATGTATTCTAATCTTTGTATTCTTATCTGTGTAATGTGTTCTAATCTCACATGTGTAATGTATTCTAATCTCTGTATTCTTACCTGTGTAATGTATTCTAATCTCACCTGTGTAATGTATTCTAATCTCTGTATTCTTACCTGTGTAATGTGTTCTAATCTCACCTGTGTAATGTATTCTAATCTCTGTATTCTTATCTGTGTAATGTGTTCTAATCTCACCTGTGTAATGTATTCTAATCTTTGTATTCTTATCTGTGCAATTTATTCTAATTGATGCATTCTTACCCGTGTAATGTATTTTAATTTATGTATTCTTACCTGTGCAACGTATTCTAATTGATGTATTCTTACCTGTGTGTGTGCGGAGGTGAGCCTTGAGGTGGGAGCTCTTGGTATAGGTCTTATTACAACCTGAGTATTCACAGCTGTGTAGAGCAGCTCTCTTCTTCGCCACAGTCCTGCGGCCATTCTTCCCCTCCAAGCCACCAGGAGGAACCCCTGAGGAGGTGATAGCTAGGTGGGGCTGCTGGTGCTGGGAGTAGGGGAAGTGGTTGGAGGAGGCTTGTTGGTGGTGGTGGCCATGGAGGTTGTAGTCCCTCTGGTTGCGGTATAGACCCAGGTGGTGGGGGTATTTTTGGAGGAAGCTGTAGTGGTGGGTTCGAAATTCAGAGGTCATAGAAGTTGTCATGGAGACAGGGGCTTGGAGGAATCTGCCATCTTGAAACGTCACCATGGAAGTGTGTTGTTGGGGGTAGTAGTGTCCCATTCCAAAGTCCCATGATTTGGCCTTAGTGAGGACAGCAGTGGCTCTATCTCTGCCATGTCCCTCCTGGTTGCCTCCGGGGTTGAAACCATACTGGTCCACGTTCGGTTGAATGGGGAATGATGATAATGATGATGATGAGCGAACCTGTTGGTTGTAAAGTTCTGGTATGCCTGAACCAATGGTCTCCAAGGGGGTGAGCAGCTCAACCATCAGGCTACTGCTGCCCGTATGAAGCCTGTCTGGACTTATTTGGTCCGTCAACATCCCTCCTCCATCATGGTAGAGTCCAGTTTGGTCCGGTTGAAGAAGTCGCTGAGTGTTGTAGTCCAGAGAGGGGTTCAGCTCAGGTGATGTGCTGCTCCAGTCAGACAACAAGAACTCCATGTCCCATGAGGTTTCACTTTCATCGTCCAGGTGAGGAAGAACTGGCTGCTGGTCACTGGTGTTGCCAGGTGACGTCCTCTTGGTTTGAGAGTCCAGACTGAGAGCGCCATCCTCAAATTTCCACTCCTTGTGTGACAGTACAAAAACATCAGTTCATATCGAGCCTCTCTCACTAACTTCACATAAATGTGGAAATAACCAAACAACACCCACTGACAAATTAAAATAACTATTTTATAATTAAATCCTACTTTTGTAGTAACTTTCCAAATAAAATCCATTTGATATTTGAACAGATCTTAAATCAAAATCCACATATTGTATTAAATGTGTTGGGGATATGAGGCTGTGCTCACAGGGCCTCTTCATTGCGAGTCAAAACATTTTTGTTTAAAGAAAAGTTGATGGCGTTTAGACACTCTGCCGTTAGCCCCAAGACTCACCCTCTTAAAACAAAGATATACAAGTGACAACACTTTTAATTGTTTCGGCGAAATGTAGAAACCAAATAAAAGTAACAAATACGTACCTTCATATTGTCCTGAGAGTGAACAAAGTTTGAGAAGGAGCTGAAGGATGGAAGCACAGCAGCTTGTGTCCCAGCCATCTGACCAGTTAGACGTCAACTTCACACAGGTTACAGAGGTGACAGTAATGTGAGGTTTGTCTTTTCTTTTACATGACCATCTCACAATGGTTAGACTCTTGCAAACTGTAAGTGACCAGTCATCCTGAAAACAGTTACACCTGTCTGTTGTCCAGTTTGACCTGCCAAGTAGCCTACTTTCTTTTTACAGATGTCCTCTCTCCATTCTACCCGTCAACCGTATCCCCCCCTCTTTCTCTCTCGGTTGTGAACGTGACTTCAAATCTTCTCCGTTCATGTATCTTCTGATGACCGTTGGGGGGTGGGACATAAGTGTGTGTGTGTGTGTGTGTGTGTGTGTGTGTGTGTGTGTGTGTGTGTGTGTGTGTGTGTGCGTGTGTGCGTGCGCGTGCGTGCGTGAGTGTGCGTGTGTTCTATGCCAACTCCATTTCTTACTCCAGTCCTCTCTTCTTAACCAGGAGAAAGAGTGAATGAACAGTTGTGGTATCTCCCCCTCGCTACCCCTCCCTGTTTTTTTGATCCTGAGCAGAAATCTATGGCCAGCAAAACAATTCCAAAGAGAAAGAGAATTGAAAAAGAACAACAAACAGATAACAGTAATTCTAGCTAATGAATGTTATGGACTTTGTTTTGCACAAAACAACTGAACGTGTCATTTCAAGTGTATTGTTTCTCTGACATGTTATGGCGTACAGTGCCAGCAGAATATCATTCTGACATTGGCCTCTTCATTCAGCTTCATGAACCAACTCAAACTCCCCTCCCCCACTACTAAAACTACTACACACACATTGAGCAGCACACACACACCTCTGGGACATGTGGTTCTGAGAAGACCTGTGTGTCTAGTAGGTGATTATGTGCTAGGCTGTGTTTATCAGTGTGCATGGGGGCCCAGAGAGGCCCCTGTTTGACAACAGATAATGGTGCTGCTGACTACTGCCTGTGCCTGCTGACTGCTCCAAAACACAGATAAAGACTCTCTCACTCTTTTTGACAATCTTTCACTTTCCGTCTACAGAGGAGTATTACTTGGGAAAAAAACCTTGTGTTAGAAAGGAGCTATGTAAGCTTGTTATGAATGCCCTACAGCCACTTTTTACAAATCCTGTTTATATTATGGCACCGTCATTATAATGAATTGGTGCTATCATTGGTGTAATAAAGTTCAATGTACTGTATTGGTACACATGAATTGTAATAATAATCAGATTATATTCATGTAAAAAAGCTCAAGGACACAATGTTCATATTTTCCAAGCAATTCCATTTTTTTCATTGCAAGCATTGCTTTATGCAAATATATCTAATGTTTTGCTCTATGTGTGTGAGAGATGCAGGCAGCTCAGGTGGGGCTCTGTCATCCTTGGGAAGGTTGGAAGAGCTGGTCCTGGACCTGAAAAACCTGATGCACTTTGTTTTATTTTTTGTCTTCGGGTGGACAGACAGACAGAAAGAAAAGATCCGTGTTAAAAAGAACTAAACAACACACATCTGTTATGAACACACCAGACATCCATAGTAAATGATGATAATTTCATTTTCTTTTGGATTCAATATTTTAAGAATTGTAGCTAGGTGTTTCTTATTTCTTATTTCTTCACCACCTGCTTCTCAACCTCCACCTCCTTCTCCACCTACTTCCCAACCTCCTCCACATCCTTCTCCACGTGCTTTTCCCCTCCACCTCTTTCTCAACCTCTTTCTCAACCTCCACCTCCTTCTCCACCTACTTTCCAACCTCCTCCACATCCTTTTCCATCTTCACCTCCTTCTCCACCTACTTCTCAAACTCCTCCACATCCTTTTCCATTTCCACCTTCCTTCTCCACCTACTTCTCAAACTCCTCCACATCCTTCTCCACCTCCACCTCCTTCTCAACCTCCTCCACATCCTTCTTCACCTCCTTCTCCACCTCCACGTCATTCTCCACCTACTTCTCAACCTCCTCCACATCCTTTTCCATCTCCACCTCCTTCTCCACCTGCTTCTCAAACTCCTGCACATCCTTCTCCACCTTCACCTACTTCTCAACCTCCTTCACATCCTTCTTCACCTCCTTCTCCACCTCCATGTCCTTCTCCACTACCTTCTCCACCACCTCCTTCTCCACCTCCAGAGCCTTCACCTACAGAGACTCCTTCCCCAGAGGCTCCACCTCTTGAAGATCTTCCTCCTCCCACGGCTTCACCTCCGGGTAGAGGTTCAAATATACCTCCATGTAGCCGTTGAGGGCATTCATGTTTTCAATGTTATAGGTGGCATCAAAGAGCTTTGTTGACCTCCAATGGAGCTTGTGCTTGGCCACTTGGTGGTCTTGGCCAAACGCCCTCTTGTAGATCCTCATGAATTTTACACTGGGGCCGAACTGCAGACAATAGGCTGTGGTCAATGACTCTGGCAGGGGCTCAGAGAACAGCTCTTTCTCCATGGGGACATTGTCCGGGTTCTGATCAGGTTTTACTGGTTAGAAACATCTACAGTACACGTCAAAAGTTTGGACAAACCTAGAGTACACATTCAAAGGTTTTTCTTTATTTTTACTATTTTCTGCATTGTAGAATAGCAATGAAGACATCAAAACTATGAAATCCTCCACACCCTTCTCCACCTCCATCTCTTTCTCAACCTCCACCTCCTTCTCCACCTGCTTTTCAACCTCCTCCACATGTAGTAACCAACAAAGTGTTAAGCAAATCATAATACCTTTATTATTTTATATATTTATATAGGCCAGGTCATCTGATGCAGCACTTCATCGCTCTCCTCCTTCTTGGTCAAATAGCCCTTACACAGCTTGTGAGGTGTATGTTGGGTCATTGTCCTGTTGAAAAACAAATGATATGATGATGTCTCACTAAGCGTAAACCCAATGGGATGGCGTATTGCTGCAGAATGCTGTAGTATCCATGCTGGTTGTGTGCCTTGAATTCTAAATAAATCACTGACAGTGTCACCAGCAAAGCACCCCGACACCATCACACCTCCTCCTCCATGCTTCACGGTGGGTACCACAGATGTGTAGATCATCCATTCACCTACTCAGCATCTCACGAATACATGGCGGTTGGAACCAAAAATCTCAAATTTGGACTCATCAGACCAAAGGACAGATTTCCACCGGTCTAATGTCCATTGCTCGTATTTCTTGGCCCAAGCAAGTCTCTTCTAATTATGGGTGTCCTTTAGTAGTGGTTTCTTTGCAGCAAATCGACCATGAAGGCTTGATTCACGCAGTCTCCTATGAACAGTTGATGTTGAGATGTGTATGTTACTGGAACTCAGTGAAGCATTTATTTGGGCTACAATCAGAGGTGCAGTTAACTCTAATGAATTTATCCTTTGCAGCAGAGGTAACTCTGGGTCTTCCTTTCCTGTGGCGGTCCTCATGAGAGCCAGTTTCAGCATTCCAGGTGACTACCTCATGAAGCTGGTTGAGAGAATGCCAAGAGTGTGCAAAGCTGTCAAGGCAAATGTTGGCTACTTTGAAGAATCACTTTTTTGGTTACTACATGATTCCATATGTGTTATTTCATAGTTTTGATGTCTTCACTCAAATTCTACAATGTAGAAAATAGTGAAAGTAAAGAAAAACCCTTGAATGAGTAGGTGTGTCCAAACTTTTGATTGGTACTGTATATTTATATGCATTCAGGGTCTCAACTTACTGTTGAGAGTTAGAATAATAGGTACATAAGGTGCAATTTCGAAATTTGGTTGTCAGCAGTGTCGTGTTGTTGACTATCATTAAATGTGAAGACTGTATGATATCAAATCAATTCTCTATGTAACGGCTTTCTTCTATCTCCTCCTCGGACGAGGAGGTGTAGCAAGGATCGGACCAAAATGCTGCGTGGTGGTTACTCATGTTCTTTAATGTAGAAGAACAAACAAACAATTACAAAACGTAACGCGAAAACCTATACAGCCTATCTTGTGAAAACAAACACAGAGACAGGAACAATCACCCACGAAACACTCAAAGAATATGGCTGACTAAATATGGCTCCCAATCAGAGACAACGATAATCACCTGCCTCTGATTGAGAACCAATTCAGATAGCCATAGACTTTGCTAGAGAACCCCACTAAACCACAAACCCAATACCTAACAAAACCCCAGGACAAAACACACCACATACAAAAACCCATGCCACACCCTGGCCTGACCAAATAAATGAAGATAAACACAAAATACCTCGACCAGGGCGTGACACTCTATGTGTAATTTAATTACACGATTTAACTAATCATGTATCTTTAATTAACTAGGAAGTCGGGGCACTACGGGAACATGTTGTTTATAGAGTTTCAATTTCCTGAATATAACTCTTCCGATATTTTCATATCTTATCAAAACAGTCGCTTATTAATGAATTTGACCTCATTAGTCTCATTACTGAACGTAGCAAACCCTGGGATATCTGCACGAACCACAGCATAGAATCACGAATCGCCGACATACAAATTGGCTTAATTATTTATTTACTAACTAACTTAAAATAAATCACAGAATTACATAAACACACACACAAATAGTCACACATTGGTTACAACATGATACAAAGAAAAAGTCCCTAGCTGAGGAAACCGATATGACGGCTTGGTAGACAAAGGAAAGGGGTGGGGACCGCTCAAGAGCGGGAAACTCATGGAGGATTACTACACTCATAGAAATTGCTAATACTATGAACATGAATTTATTAAAAAATAAATTGCAATTTACATATTTACAAGTGTCTGCCTTTGTTGTCCCTCTCTACGGGTGCCGGTCCGTCTGCTGGATAGTCATGGAGATCAAAGCCGTATGTTGTTAGAATGGATAATTCAGACTACCATTCGGAAATGTTCTTAGAGCAAATGCGTTTACCAGACTGAAGTATTAAAACAGCGGTTGTCTGAATAATTGTTCTTTCGTTTGTATATTTCTTCACCATTTCAACGTGGGAATGATCTCCACATTTTTTGGTCTTGTCCTTTGGCACAGTTGCCAACCATTTCAACATGTAGCCACCGCTTCATGTTTTCTGATCTAATCTACATTTTTTCGGAGGTGGGTTTTATACTCTGTGGAAGAAGGGGCGGTTCCAGGATGCCTAATGTGATGTCTGGTCACGTGGGAGTGGCCACTGACTTGGTTAAAACCTTTATATGAAGAACAATTTTCTAATTTAGAAGGCTAACTGTCACGAATCCCGCCGAAGATGGTGCCTCTTCCTGTTCGGGCGGCGCTCGGCGGTCGTCGTCGCCGGCCTACTAGCTGGGTTTGGGTTATTTAAACCCGGTAGGCCCGTCGGCTTTTGTGCGGGCTTGTTTTCCGTTATTTGATGTGTGTGATTTCTGTGGAAGTATTTTGTTCTCGAACCGTTTCGTCCTGTTGCTTTGGACTGGGTCTTATTGCACCCTTGTGTGTGGCGTTGACTGACACTGTGGTTTTGGACTGGGTCTTATTGTGCCCGTGTGTGTGGCGTTGACCGACACTGTTGTTTTGGACTGGGTCTTATTGCACCCGTGTGTGTGGCGTTGACCGACACTGTGGTTTTGGACTGGGTCTTATTGCACCCGTGTGTGTGGCGTTGACCGACACTGTTGTTTTGGACTGGGTCTTATTGCACCCTTGTGTGTGGCGTTGACTGACACTGTGGTTTTGGACTGGGTCTTATTGCACCCGTGTGTGTGGCGTTGACTGACACTGTGGTTTTGGACTGGGTCTTATTGCACCCTTGTGTGTGGCGTTGACTGACACTGTGGTTTTGGACTGGGTCTTATTGCACCCGTGTGTGTGGCGTTGACCGACACTGTTGTTTTGGACTGGGTCTTATTGCACCCTTGTGTGTGGCGTTGACTGACACTGTGGTTTTGGACTGGGTCTTATTGCACCCGTGTGTGTGGCGTTGACCGACACTGTGGTTTTGGACTGGGTCTTATTGCACCCGTGTGTGTGGCGTTGACCGACACTATGGTTTTGGACTGGGTCTTATTGCACCCGTGTGTGTGGCGTTGACCGACACTGTGGTTTTGGACTGGGTCTTATTGCGCCCGTGTGTGTGGCGTTGACCGACACTATGGTTTTGGGAATAAACATTCCCATATCAACTACCCTGCTCTCTGCGCCTGACCCCTCCACCCACTACTACTAGAAGTACATGACACTAACATCACATTACATCTTTTCACAAATAGTGTCATATTTAGTCATTCATTTTATACAACATTCAGATAGAAAACTAATAACTGAGAAATGTACACTTCCAGAGATACCGTTATCTTGTCCTACTGCTTTCTGATGTCACAAAATAAAACAACTTCGACAGGATTGTTCTTTAATTACCCACGGACCATTCCCACATTCTCAAAATACAAATATTGTTTAATTTTTCAAACTTTTGATGTCCAAGTGTCTCTCTGTGTTCCATAGTTTACATTCCAAACTCGAACACTACAGAGCATAGAGGCAGCGTATTTGACGACCTCCATAAAACAGCCGACTTCCCGCTCTCCCCCTCGACGAGAAAGAGCTCACTGTAGAGTGGACATATGAGATAAGTAATGCGAGATATGTAAACGTTCTTTAAGTGGCGTTACTAAAGTGACTAGTGATCCATTTATTAAAATGGCCAATGATTTCAAGTCTGTAGGTAGGCAGCCGCCTCTCTGTGCTAGTGATGGCTGTTTAACAATACGATGTCCTTGAGATAGAAGCTGTTTTTCAATCTCTCTGTCCCAGCTTTGATGCACCTGTACTGACCTCGCCTTCTGGATGGAAGTGGGGTGAACAGGCAGTGGCTCAGGTGGTTATTGTCCTTGATTATCTTTTTTGCCTTCCTGTGAAATCGGGTGTTGTAGGTGTCCTGGAAGGCAGGTAGTTTAGCCCCTTGATGTGATGTGCAGACCGCACCACCCTCTGGAGAGCCCTGTGGTTGTGGGTGGTGCAGTTGCAGTTGGAGGTGATACAGCCCAACAGGATGCTCTCGATTGTGCACCTGTAAAAGTTAGTGAGGGTTTTCAGTGACAAGCAAATTATTTTCAGCCTCCTGAGGTTGAAGGGATGCTGTTGCACCTTCTTCACCACACCATTTCAGTTTGTCGGTAATATGTACACCGAGGAACTTAAAACTTTCCACCTTCTCCACTGCTGTCCCATCGATGTGGATGGGGGGGGTGGGGGGGGGGTTTCTCCCTCTGCTGCTTCCTGAAGTCCACGATCATCTCTTTTGTTTTGCTGACATTGAGTGAGAGGTTATTTTCCTGACACCACACTCCAAGGGCCCTCACCTCCTCCCTGTAGGCTGTCTCGTCGTTGTTGTTAATCAAGCCTACCACTGTTGTGTCATCTGAAAACTTGATGATTGAGTTGAAGGTGTGCATGGCCACGCAGTCATGGGTGAACAGGGAGAACAGGAGGGGGTTGAGAACGCACCCTTGTGGGGCCCAAATGCTGAGGATCAGTGGAGTGGAGATGTTGTTTCCTACCTTCACCTCCTGGGGGCGGCCTGTCAGGAAGTCCAGGACCCAGTTGCACAGGGCGGGGTCAAGACCCAGGGACTAAAGCTTAATGAGGAGTTTGGAGGGTACTATGGTGTTGAGTGATGAGCTGTAGTCAATGAACAGCATTCTTACATAGTTATTCCTCTTGTCCAGATGGGATAGGGCAGTGTGCAGTGTGATGGCGATTGCATCGTCTGTGGACCTATTGGGGCTGTAAGCAAATTGAAGTGGGTCTAGGGTGACATGTAGGGTGGAGGGGATATGATCCTTGACTAGCCTCTCAAAGCACTTCATGATGACAGAAGTGAGTGCTACGGGGCGGTAGTCATTTAGTTCAGTTACCTTGGTTTTCTTGGGAACAGGAACTATGGTGGCCATCTTGAAGCATGTGGGGACAGCAGACTGGGATAGGGATTGATTGAATATGTCCGTAAACACACCAGCCAGCTGGTCTGCGCATGCTCTGAGGACGTGGCTAGGGATGCCGTCTGGGCCGGCAGCCTTGCGAGGGTTAACATGTTTAAATGGTTTACTCATGTCGGCCATGGAGAATGAAAGGCCACAGTCTTTGGTAGCGGGCCGTGTCGGTGGCACTGTATTGTCCTCAAAGCGCGCAAAGAAATTGTTTAATTTGTCTGGAAGCAAGACGTCAATGTCCGCGACGGGGCTGGTTTTTAATTTTGTAATCCGTAAATGTCAGTAGACCCCGCTACATACGTCTCATGTCTCCACTTTGTCTCTGTACAGACGTTTTGCCTAATTGATTTATGGAGGGAATATACAACCAAATTCCCAGCCACCTTGCTATTGTTAAATGTGGTGGTACATGCTTTCCGTTTTGCTTGAATGCTGCCATCAATCCACGGTTTCTGGTTAGGGAAGGTTTTAATAGTCCCAGTGGGTACAACATCTCCTATACAGTTCCTTATAAACTCGCTCACCGAGTCAGTGTATACGTCAATGTTGTTCTCTGGGCTACCCAGAACATGTCCCAGTTCACGTGATCGAAGTAATCTTGAAGCGTGGAATCCGATTGGTCAGACCAGAATTGGATAGACCTACGCACGGCGCTTCCTGTTTTAGTTTCTGCCTATAGGAGGGGAGCAAACAAGATGGAGTCATGGTCAGATTTGCCAAAAGGAGGGCGGTGGAGGGCCTTGTATGCATCGCAGAAGTTAGAGTAGCAATAGTCGAGCATGTTCCTCGCTCGTGTACTGCAATAAATATGCTGATAGAATATAGGTAGCCTTGTTCTCAAATCAGCTTTGTTAAAATCCCCAGCTACAATAAATGCAGCCTAAGCATATATGGTTTCCAGTTTGCATAAAGTCCATGAAGTTCCTTAATGGCCGTCTTGGTATCTGCTTGCGATGGGATTTACACGGCTGTGACAATAACCGAGGGGAGTTCTCTTGGATGATAATACGGTCGGCATTTGATTGTGAGGAATTCTAGGTCAGGTGAACAAAAGGACTTGAGTTCCTGTATGTTGTTACAATTACACCATGAGTTGTTATGAAACTTGCACCCATCCCTTCTTCTTACCATAGAGATGTTTATTCCTGTCGGCGCGATGCTGAAAATCCCGTTGGCTGTACTGACTCCGACAGCATGTCCCAAGCTAGCCATGTTTCCGTGAAACAGAGTATGTTACAATCCTGGGTATCTCTTTGGAAAGCAACTCTTGCCCTGATTTCGTCGACTTTGTTAACGAGGGACTGGACGTTAGCGAGCAGTGTATCAATACGTGTTCATCATATTTGGAGTCCTCAATTTTTCTGCATATTTGAAGTTCTCCACTTATTTTAAGTGTTTCTAAAATCCCCTATCGAGATAAATGAAGGGTGGAAAAGTGATTGGAATAATTTCCCTGTTTGACCGCTAGGTTGTATGGGTATTATGACATCTCCAATGTGGACACCTCTATTATTGCGCGTGTTTATGCAGCAAATGCACTATCACCACTTTGAAGTCAATATCTAGCTCTGGTCCAGGGCGCAGGTTAGTAGAGGAACCCACACTCTTGCCATGGACCAGAGCTAATAGATATATCCATTTGTTTAAGCAATACATTAAATATGACTGAATAAATGAATTCCATTGAAATATGATGTTAAAAGCACAATTGATTCGACTTTAAATAGCGTTCAAGTTTGGTTTTATTATGCTTCAGAACTGTCCCAGTTCTTGTCCATAAAAGTTCTATATGATCTATGGCAGGACGGCAGTGCAACTTCTCATCCACTAGGTGTCAGTGTTGTACTGCAAGGTGTCTCCAGATGCATTACACTACTTCATTGTGTCTGCTCTGTGCATGTTGCCTACTTACCCATATGATTAATGAACTTGTGAAGACTACATAAAGAGAACAGCCTCAATTCGTCGGGACATGGACTCCACAAGGTGTTGAAAGCATTCCAAAGGGATGCTGGCCCATGTTGACTCAAATCAAAAAATCTAATTCAAAATGTGTGTGTGTGTGTGTGTCACTTGTTAAATACACTTCAATCAGCGTAGATAAAGGGGAGACAGGTTCAACTCCAATGCTTCCCACAGTTTCGTAAAGTTGACTGGATGTCCTTTGGGTGGTGGACCATTCTTGATACACACGGGAAACTATTGAGTTTGAAAAACCCAGCAGCGTTGCAGTTCTTGACACAAACTGGTGTGCCTGGCATTTACTACCATACCCTGTTCAAAGGCGCATAAATCTTTTGTCATGCCCATTCACAATCTGAATGACACACATACACAATCAAAGTCTCAATTGTCTCAAGGCTTAAAAATCCTCCTTGAACCTGCCTCCTCCCTTTCATCTACACTGACTGAAGTGTATTTAAACAGTGACATCAATAAGGGATCATAGCTTTCACCTGGATTCACCTGGCCAGTTTATGTCATGGAAAGAGCAAGTGTTCTTAATGTTTTGTATACTCAGTGTATGTCTCATGCTCTGTGTACAATATGCATGGATCCACACCAGATACATTCTGTGGTCTTGGTTTATTATTATATGATCTCACATCCCATTAACAAACCCCTTAAAAGGAAGTGTGCCTGTATGTTGTACTTCCTCTCAGTCCTATTTTAAGACATTGTCATACTTTTCACACACACACACACACACACACACACACACACACACACACACACACACACACACACACACACACACACACACACACACACACACACACACACACACACACACACACACACAAAGCAGATCCTGTTTGCCTCCACCTAGAGCAGATGCTTCCACATCCACACAGAAGAGAGACTGCTTGCTCCTTCAAAGATGCCTGTCTGTCGATACCATCTCTCACTTTGGATATTTGTTCTGCTCATCTGTTATCTACAACTTTGGGGTAAGTACTTTAAATATGAATTGACTGACACTGATGTTGTAGATGTCAGGGTAAAGAAGTTAAGCCATTTCAGTCACAGAGATATTTCACTGATGTTTGGCATCAGTTCTGTCATCTTTATTTCCTGACAATTTAAGTAGTCTATTTGGATGGGGTAATGTGATCCTAGATCACAGGAGGTTGGTGGCACCTTAATTGGGGAGGACGGGCTCGTGGTAGTGACCACAGAGGAATTAGTCGAATGGTATCAAATACATCAAATACATGGTTTCCAGGTGTTTGGTTCCATTCCATTTACTCCGTTCCAGACATTATTATGATCCGTTCTCCCCTCGGCAGCCTCCTGTGTCCTCTATCTGTTTAGTGGAATGCAGTGTTTACTATTACTGGGCCTCACACTTGACTGCTCCTCCCCAGTTACAGTATCCTCAGACCTCCACCCGGTCTCCCCCCCAACACCCTCCCTCACCCAGGCCTCCTCCGTAGAAAACACCAGCCTGGGGGCTGTGGTCCTGGTCTGTCGGGCCCCTGAGGGCCCTGGAGGGACCCTGTTCAGACTCCACCGGGTTAAAAAGCTGGTGGACACCATGACTTTCCCCAGTGAGAGACAGGAGGCCCAGTTCACAGTGAGAGTGAGGGAGGATTCAGCCCGGGAGGTTCTATACTGCTGCCTATATCAGAACAGCCAAGGGATGTATAGCCCATACAGCCACTATCTGACTCTGAAACAACAAGGTGAGATTTAGAGTTTTATACTGATTTTGGATCAGGCAGTTGAGAATAAATAATGATGAAAATCAAAGTCACAGAAATCTTTTTCTGCAATTTATTGTAACTGTACATGGAAATGCTATTTCAAAGTGAGAAGCGGTTCTGAGGTTTATGCTAGGTTTAAAGCCTCTGGTGATGGAAGTCAATAAACACTCCCATCCGCTTCTCCACCACCACTGGCCAAACTGCCATAGGTGTTCTCAGTGGTTACGTGTGTGTGTGCATGAATGTGTGTATCGTACTGTTACACCCTGTAGGTTATATAGAAACCACAAACATCACGCCTGACAGTTAAGGCAGGAAGTGTGAATGACAACAGAGGGTAAACTTAAATGGCAGTTCTCACATTACCTCAGAGACCGAATATACAATTTCTGCTAAATATCCCATGTCTAAATGTATAGTTTCAGTACACAGTGCCTATAGACAACTGTGAATTTGGTTTGATAAAGTGTATTACAAAAGTAACAAGCTCCTGAATTCATCTCCTTGGAGTTGAAAGAAAGCTCCCTTCTTTACTTTTCTTATAGTAGGAAGACTTCACCATGACAACCCCTTTATATCAAATCAAATGTATTTATAAAGCCCTTCCTACATCCGCTGATGTCACAAAGTGCTGTACAGAAACCCAGCCTAAAACCCAAACAGCAAGCAATGCAGATGTAGAAGCACGGCGGCTAGGGAAAAACTCCCCAGAAAGGTCGGAACCTAGGAAGAAACCTAGAGAGGAACCAGGCTATGAGGGGTGGCCAGTCCTCTTCTGGCTGTGCCGGGTGGAGATTATAACAGAACATGGCCAAGATGTTCAAATGTTCATAGATGACCAAATAACTTAAATTCACACAGTACACCTGATAAGACAGGAGAAATACTCCAGATAAAACAGACTGACCCTAGCCCCCCGACACATAAACAATTGCAGCATAAATCTCTCTCTCTCCCTCTCCCTCTCTCTGTCTAGGTGTAGCTTCTCCTAGAGCTCCTCCTCCTCCTCCTCCCCCTCCTCCCCCCCCTCTTCTCCCACCCATCCTCTCAGTTGATCCCCCAGGTGGTCAGGTGAAGCACGGCCAGACGTTATCCTTCCACTGCTCCCCCCCTCCTCCTCACTCCCAGCAGAGCCCGAAACCAGAGGCCTTCCTACTGCTGAGGACAGCTAAAGTGACTGGGCACTCCATGGGGAGCTCCATGGTCCACCCCCAGGCCTCCCTGGTGTCCCACTCCACAGCCCAGACCGGGGCCTTCCACCTGGGGCCCGTGAGGGGAGGCGAGGGGGGGTCCTACACCTGCCTCTACCAGGTTACAGTGCCTCGTCAGGGACCGGCTAATTCAACCGCCAGTCATCCAGTTCTTGTCAGGGTCACAGGTGAGAGATCTGGTTGAGAGGTGAAATTACAGCTAGACACTGATCTAATGTCAGTTATGTATTTTATTCCCAATGGTTAAGGTTAGGATTGTGTGTGAGAAAAATCTGATACCCATACTCTCTCTCCATCTTTTCTCTGGTGGGCCTGCCATCCCAGAGCTGTTGCCGGTGCCCTCTCTCTCTCTCCAGAGCCAGGCTGGGGAGTGGGCCTTGGTGTGTACTGGCTCACCTGCCTTCCCTGGTGCCCGCTTCTCTCTATACCGCCTGGGAAGTACCTTCCCTGATGCCACCCGTAGTGCCCCCGCTACCCGACATCGTGCCCTTTTTGCTCTCTCATCCCTGCCTGCCCAGGACGGCCCGTTGACGGACCAGTACCAGTGCCAATACAGTTCCCTGCTGGGAGCAGAGTGGAGCCACTCAGAGAGAAGTGCACTGCTGGCTGTGCCTAGAGTCATAGGTCTGCATCTCTCTGATGTCTGTGTCTGTCTGAGCTTGTGTGCGTCAACTCACACCACTCCAGAGGCAGCCTTGAATTATTTTTCACCTATAATATTGTCTGTCATTGTCTTCCAGAAAAGACCACCATCTCCCCTTCCTCCTCACCAGGTAACTCACGGAACCACTACAATCAACAAATCACCCTCTGACGTGGTATTGATATTAGACACAGTGTGGGCTTGGTGTTTGGTATTGATATTAGACACATTGTGGGTCTGATGTTTGGTATTGATATTAGACACAGTGTGGGCTTGGTGTTTGGTATTGATATTAGACACAGTGTGGGCCTGATGTTTGGTATTGACATTAGACACAGTGTGGGCTTGGTGTTTGGTATTGATGTTAGACATAGTGTGGGCCTGATGTTTGGTATTGATATTAGACACAGTGTGGGCCTGATGTTTGGTATTGATGTTAGACACAGTGTGGGCCTGATGTTTGTTATTGATGTTAGACACAGTGTGGGTTTGGTGTTTGGTAATTGATGTTAGACACAGTGTGGGCCTGATGTTTGGTATTGATATTAGACACAGTGTGGGCCTGATGTTTGGTATTGATATTAGACACAGTGTGGGCCTGATGTTTGGTATTGATGTTAGACACAGTGTGGGCCTGATGTTTGGTATTGATGTTAGACACAGTGTGGGCTTGGTGTTTGGTATTGATATTAGACACAGTGTGGGCTTGGTGTTTGGTATTGATATTAGACACAGTGTGGGCTTGGTGTTTGGTATTGATATTAGACAGTGTGGGCTTGGTGTTTGGTATTCATGTTAGACACAGTGTGGGCCTGATGTTTGGTATTGATATTAGACACAGTGTGGGCTTGGTGTTTGGTATTGATATTAGACACAGTGTGGGCTTGGTGTTTGGTATTCATGTTAGACACAGTGTGGGCCTGATGTTTGGTATTGATGTTAGACACAGTGTGGGCCTGATGTTTGGTATTGATATTAGACACAGTGTGGGCCTGATGTTTGGTATTGATATTAGACACAGTGTGGGCTTGGTGTTTGGTATTCATGTTAGACACAGTGTGGGCTTGGTGTTTGGTAATTGATGTTAGACACAGTGTGGGCCTGATGTTTGGTATTGATATTAGACACAGTGTGGGCCTGATGTTTGGTATTGATATTAGACACAGTGTGGGCCTGATGTTTGGTATTGATATTACACACAGTGTGGGCCTGATGTTTGGTATTGATATTAGACACAGTGTGGGCCTGATGTTTGGTATTGATATTAGACACAGTGTGGGCCTGATGTTTGGTATTGATATTAGACACAGTGTGGGCCTGATGTTTGGTATTGATGTTAGACACAGTGTGGGCCTGATGTTTGGTATTGATGTTAGACACAGTGTGGGCCTGATGTTTGGTATTGATATTAGACACAGTGTGGGCCTGATGTTTGGTATTGATGTTAGACACAGTGTGGGCCTGATGTTTGGTATTGATATTAGACACAGTGTGGGCCTGATGTTTGGTATTGATATTAGACACAGTGTGGGCTTGGTGTTTGGTATTGATATTAGACACAGTGTGGGCCTGATGTTTGGTATTGATATTAGACACAGTGTGGGCCTGATGTTTGGTATTGATGTTAGACACAGTGTGGGCTTGGTGTTTGGTATTGATATTAGACACAGTGTGGGCTTGGTGTTTGGTATTGATATTAGACACATTGTGGGCCTGATGTTTGGTATTGATGTTAGACACAGTGTGGGCTTGGTGTTTGGTATTGATATTAGACACATTGTGGGCCTGATGTTTGGTATTGATGTTAGACACAGACACAATTTCCACAGATTTGTCATTCTCCCAAAAATGTCCAATAATTATAACCTGGAAATTACAACGACATTTCCTGTTGCTGCAGGATTAGTTTCCTGCTGTAGCAAACTGGCTCTATCTAAGATAATACGTATGCATATGGGGGCTCGTTGATTGACAGGTGATATTGTCTTTCTGGTAGGGCTGACTGGAGTGGACTGGCCTCTGGTGTTGGGATATCTTTCTGTTGTGGTTCTGTTCTTCATTGTACTGGTGGGCGTGGGTGTGGCGGTGCAGAGGAAAGGTAATGTTACACCTGTTAACCTATACTCTGTTCCCAGAACAGTTTGTGCTCTCTTGTCAACCAGGAGCGGTTTACCTTAATAAGAGTTGGCAGGACAGCACAAACTGATCTGGGATCAGGCTAGTAAACCTTTAAAGAAATGTCCTTTACCATTCAAAATATGACATCACTGACTCTGTTCATTACACCTTTTCAGTTTTGAATTCTCTTCTCTCGTTTCTCTTCTCATTGTCCAGTTAAGGTGATGGCGGAAGAAAAGCGTAAAAGGTGGGTGTTGGATCCTCTATGAGTCTCTAACTTTCAGGGAAGTACAGTAATATCATAGAGCATGAGATGTTTTAGAATAGTTTTCTAATAGTATTTCTCCCTTTAGAATAGTTTCTAATAGTATTTCTCCCTTCAGAATAGTATTTCTATTAGTATTTCTCCCTTTAGAATAGTATTTCTAATAGTATTTCTCCCTTTAGAATAGTATTTCTAATAGTATTTCTCCCTTTAGTATCATTTTTCAAATAGTATTTCTCCCTTTAGAAAAGTTTTCTAATAGTATTTCTCCCTTTAGAAAAGTTTTCTAATAGTATTTCTCCCTTTAGAAAAGTTTTCTAATAGTATTTCTCCCTTTAGAAAAGTTTTCTAATAGTATTTCTCCCTTTAGAATAGTTTTCTAATAGTATTTCTCCCTTCAGAATAGTTTTCTAATAGTATTTATCCCTTCAGAATAGTATTTCTAATAGTATTTCTCCCTTTAGAATAGTAATTCTAACAGTATTTCTCCCTTTAGTATCATTTTTCAAATAGTTTTTCTCCCTTTAGAATAGTTTTCTAATCATATTTCTCCCCTTAGAATAGTATTTCTAATAGTATTTCTCCCTTTAGAATAGTTTTCTAATAGTATTTATCTCGTTAGAATAGTTTTCTAATAGTATTTCTCCCTTTAGAATAGTTTTCTAATAGTATTTCTCCCTTTAGAATAGTTTTCTAATAGTATTTCTCCCTTTAGAAAAGTTTTCTAATAGTATTTCTCCCTTTAGAATAGTTTTCTAATAGTATTTCTCCCTTCAGAATAGTTTTCTAATAGTATTTATCCCTTCAGAATAGTATTTCTAATAGTATTTCTCCCTTTAGAATAGTAATTCTAACAGTATTTCTCCCTTTAGTATCATTTTTCAAATAGTTTTTCTCCCTTTAGAATAGTTTTCCAATCATATTTCTACCCTTAGAATAGTATTTCTAATAGTATTTCTCCCTTTAGAATAGTTTTCTAATAGTATTTATCTCGTTAGAATAGTTTTCTAATAGTATTTCTCCCTTTAGAATAGTTTTCTAATAGTATTTCTAATAGTATTTCTCCCTTTAGAATAGTTTTCGAATAGTTTTTCTCCTTTTAGAATAGTTTTCTAATAGTATTTCTCCCTTTAAAATAGTATTTCTAGTAGTATTTCTCTCTTGTGTCTAGGGAGGGGGCTCTTCTATGGGCCAAGCTTCATTCCGGGGACCATGTTCTTGGTGAGTGTTTGTAAGTGAATAGAGTGATTCAATGATCTCATGTCTCATAATGCCTTCATATAGTCATCAGCACTGACATCCTTCTTTACATGATTCTGTTTGTTTGTGTTGTTGTTTTCCAGACCTCACCCTCAAACGTGTCAGCATTACCTCTCAGGTAAGGTCTCTCTCTCTCCAATTCAACTCAATATACTTTGTTATTTATCTAAAAAGGTCAACCTACTCTCATTGACTTCCTCCACCTTTTGGACGCCTAAGCAACAACCACATGTCTAATCATACATCACAACTATATCTCTCTCATAGACTTTATTGACATGGAAAGTTAAATGACTTACATTGTCAGAATATATATATATATATATATAAGAAATTGAGGGACCAACAGCAATAACAATAGTAGTAGTGGAAATGGGATTACCATGAACAGCAACTACAACAACAATATCAATGAGAATAATAATACGTTAAAGCAATGTTAGTAGACCAGTCTCAACCTGACTGAGAAGCCACATGGCTTGGTATGAAAAGCAAAACAACATGGGAAATATTATTGACATTACATTGCACTTTTCACTGGCTGACCCTCAGGTTGTGTGCTCCCTGAGTCTGTACCTAGTCAGTGTTTCCCTCAGTTTTCTATCAGTCACAGTGGTCAGATAGTCTGCCACCGTGTACTGTCTGTTTAGAGACAAATAGCATTGAAGTTTACTTAGATTTTCTTGTGGTGTCTTTCCAATAGGTGATATATTTTTATTTTTGTTTTGTGATGATTTGGTTGGGCCAGATTTTCTGAGTGGGGTTGGTGGGGTTGGTTTGGGTTGGTGAACTGAGCCTCAGAACCAGCTGGCTGAGTGTTGTCCTGAGACTCTATGGGGTTGGTTTGGGTTGGTGAACTGAGCCTCAGAACCAGCTGACTGAGTGCTGTCCTGAGACTCTATGGGGTTGGTTTGGGTTGGTGAACTGAGCCTCAGAACCAGCTGGCTGAGTGCTGTCCTGAGGCTCTATGGGGTTGGTTTGGGTTGGTGAACTGAGCCTCAGAACCAGCTGACTGAGTGCTGTCCTGAGGCTCTATGGGGTTGGTTTGGGTTGGTGAACTGAGCCTCAGAACCAGCTGGCTGAGTGTTGTCCTGAGGCTCTATGGGGTTGGTTTGGGTTGGTGAACTGAGCCTCAGAACCAGCTGGCTGAGTGTTGTCCTGAGGCTCTATGGGGTTGGTTTGGGTTGGTGAACTGAGCCTCAGAACCAGCTGGCTGAGTGTTGTCCTGAGGCTCTATGGGGTTGGTTTGGGTTGGTGAACTGAGCCTCAGAACCAGCTGGCTGAGTGTTGTCCTGAGGCTCTATGGGGTTGGTTTGGGTTGGTGAACTGAGCCTCAGAACCAGCTGGCTGAGTGCTGTCCTGAGGCTCTATGGGGTTGGTTTGGGTTGGTGAACTGAGTCTCAGAACCAGCTGGCTGAGTGTTGTCCTGAGGCTCTATGGGGTTGGTTTGGGTTGGTGAACTGAGCCTCAGAACCAGCTGGCTGAGTGTTGTCCTGAGGCTCTATGGGGTTGGTTTGGGTTGGTGAACTGAGCCTCAGAACCAGCTGGCTGAGTGCTGTCCTGAGGCTCTATGGGGTTGGTTTGGGTTGGTGAACTGAGCCCCAGAACCAGCTGGCTGAGTGTTGTCCTGAGGCTCTATGGGGTTGGTTTGGGTTGGTGAACTGAGCCTCAGAACCAGCTGACTGAGTGCTGTCCTGAGGCTCTATGGGGTTGGTTTGGGTTAGTGAACTGAGCCTCAGAACCAGCTGGCTGAGTGCTGTCCTGAGGCTCTATGGGGTTGGTTTGGGTTGGTGAACTGAGTCTCAGAACCAGCTGGCTGAGTGCTGTCCTGAGGCTCTATGGGGTTGGTTTGGGTTGGTGAACTGAGCCTCAGAACCAGCTGACTGAGTGCTGTCCTGAGGCTCTATGGGGTTGGTTTGGGTTGGTGAACTGAGCCTCAGAACCAGCTGGCTGAGTGCTGTCCTGAGGCTCTATGGGGTTGGTTTGGGTTGGTGAACTGAGTCTCAGAACCAGCTGGCTGAGTGCTGTCCTGAGGCTCTATGGGGTTGGTTTGGGTTGGTGAACTGAGCCTCAGAACCAGCTGGCTGAGTGCTGTCCTGAGGTTCTATGGGGTTGGTTTGGGTTGGTGAACTGAGCCTCAGAACCAGCTGGCTGAGTGTTGTCCTGAGGCTCTATGGGGTTGGTTTGGGTTGGTGAACTGAGCCTCAGAACCAGCTGGCTGAGTGTTGTCCTGAGGCTCTATGGGGTTGGTTTGGGTTGGTGAACTGAGCCTCAGAACCAGCTGGCTGAGTGTTGTCCTGAGGCTCTATGGGGTTGGTTTGGGTTGGTGAACTGAGCCTCAGAACCAGCTGGCTGAGTGCTGTCCTGAGGCTCTATGGGGTTGGTTTGGGTTGGTGAACTGAGCCCCAGAACCAGCTGGCTGAGTGTTGTCCTGAGGCTCTATGGGGTTGGTTTGGGTTGGTGAACTGAGCCTCAGAACCAGCTGACTGAGTGCTGTCCTGAGGCTCTATGGGGTTGGTTTGGGTTAGTGAACTGAGCCTCAGAACCAGCTGGCTGAGTGCTGTCCTGAGGCTCTATGGGGTTGGTTTGGGTTGGTGAACTGAGTCTCAGAACCAGCTGGCTGAGTGCTGTCCTGAGGCTCTATGGGGTTGGTTTGGGTTGGTGAACTGAGCCTCAGAACCAGCTGACTGAGTGCTGTCCTGAGGCTCTATGGGGTTGGTTTGGGTTGGTGAACTGAGCCTCAGAACCAGCTGGCTGAGTGCTGTCCTGAGGCTCTATGGGGTTGGTTTGGGTTGGTGAACTGAGTCTCAGAACCAGCTGGCTGAGTGCTGTCCTGAGGCTCTATGGGGTTGGTTTGGGTTGGTGAACTGAGCCTCAGAACCAGCTGGCTGAGTGCTGTCCTGAGGTTCTATGGGGTTGGTTTGGGTTGGTGAACTGAGCCTCAGAACCAGCTGGCTGAGTGTTGTCCTGAGGCTCTATGGGGTTGGTTTGGGTTGGTGAACTGAGCCTCAGAACCAGCTGACTGAGTGCTGTCCTGAGGCTCTATGGGGTTGGTTTGGGTTGGTGAACTGAGCCTCAGAACCAGCTGGCTGAGTGTTGTCCTGAGGCTCTATGGGGTTGGTTTGGGTTGGTGAACTGAGCCTCAGAACCAGCTGGCTGAGTGCTGTCCTGAGGTTCTATGGGGTTGGTTTGGGTTGGTGAACTGAGCCTCAGAACCAGCTGGCTGAGTGCTGTCCTGAGGCTCTATGGGGTTGGTTTGGGTTGGTGAACTGAGCCTCAGAACCAGCTGACTGAGTGCTGTCCTGAGGCTCTATGGGGTTGGTTTGGGTTGGTGAACTGAGCCCCAGAACCAGCTGACTGAGTGTTGTCCTGAGGCTCTATGGGGTTGGTTTGGGTTGGTGAACTGAGCCTCAGAACCAGCTGGCTGAGTGCTGTCCTGAGGCTCTATGGGGTTGGTTTGGGTTGGTGAACTGAGCCCCAGAACCAGCTGACTGAGTGCTGTCCTGAGGCTCTATGGGGTTGGTTTGGGTTGGTGAACTGAGCCTCAGAACCAGCTGGCTGAGTGCTGTCCTGAGGCTCTATGGGGTTGGTTTGGGTTGGTGAACTGAGCCCCAGAACCAGCTGACTGAGTGTTGTCCTGAGGCTCTATGGGGTTGGTTTGGGTTGGTGAACTGAGCCTCAGAACCAGCTGGCTGAGTGTTGTCCTGAGGCTCTATGGGGTTGGTTTGGGTTGGTGAACTGAGCCTCAGAACCAGCTGGCTGAGTGCTGTCCTGAGGCTCTATGGGGTTGGTTTGGGTTGGTGAACTGAGCCTCAGAACCAGCTGACTGAGTGCTGTCCTGAGGTTCTATGGGGTTGGTTTGGGTTGGTGAACTGAGCCTCAGAACCAGCTGGCTGAGTGCTGTCCTGAGGCTCTATGGGGTTGGTTTGGGTTGGTGAACTGAGCCTCAGAACCAGCTGGCTGAGTGCTGTCCTGAGGCTCTATGGGGTTGGTTTGGGTTGGTGAACTGAGCCTCAGAACCAGCTGGCTGAGTGTTGTCCTGAGGCTCTATGGGGTTGGTTTGGGTTGGTGAACTGAGCCTCAGAACCAGCTGACTGAGTGCTGTCCTGAGGCTCTATGGGGTTGGTTTGGGTTGGTGAACTGAGCCTCAGAACCAGCTGGCTGAGTGTTGTCCTGAGGCTCTATGGGGTTGGTTTGGGTTGGTGAACTGAGCCCCAGAACCAGCTGGCTGAGTGTTGTCCTGAGGCTCTATGGGGTTGGTTTGGGTTGGTGAACTGAGCCCCAGAACCAGCTGGCTGAGGGGACTCTTCCCTTGTGTCATGTGTTGACATTGTAGGACTTTGTGATGGAATGTTTTGGGGTCACTTGTTTTTAGATGGTTGTAAAATTTGCAGGCTCTTTTTTCTATTCGAAAGAGGAGGGGGTATTGGCCCAATTCTGAATATTTCTTTGCACTTGCAATACAGTCTTGCAAAACACTGCATGCAGTATTTCGATGGGATGTTTGTCTCATTTAGTAAATTCATTATTAGAGATTGGACCACATACTTCCCTGCCATATAGAGCAATTGGTTCTATAACTGATTGGAACATTTTGAGCCAGATTCTAATTGGAATTTAGATTTTGATGTTCCTTTTAATGGCATAGAATGCTCTTCTTGCTTTGTCTCTCAGCTCATTCACAGCCATGTGAAAGCTACCTGTCTTGTTGATATTTAGTCCTAGATACGTGTCGTTTTTGGTGTGTTGTAATAGAACTGTGTCCAAATAGAATCATTATATTCAGTTTTTTTAGGTTAACTGTCAGAGCCCAGGTCTGACAGAACCTGTGCAGATGATCTAGGTGCTGCTGTAACCCCTCCTTAGTGGGAGACAGCAGCACCAGGTCATTTGCGTACAGCAGACACTTGATTTCGGTGTTGTGTAGGGTGAAACCAGTTGCTTCAGATTCGTCTAATGTTTTTGCCAATTCATTAATGTAGATGTTAAATAGTGTTGGACTTATTGAGCAGCCCTGTTTCACTCCCTGTCCCTGAGAGAATAAGTCTGTTTGCTTGTTGCAAAACACATATTTGTTTTTAGTGTACATTGATTTAATAACATCATTATGTTTTCCTCCAATACCACTTTCTATTAGTTCATTTAAAAAAAAGACTTGTGTGTCAAATTGAGTAGATTGGGCCTTTGTTTTGGTTTACTCGTTGGTCAATTAGAGTGTGGAGGGTGTAAATGTGGTCTGTTGTACAATTTCTTTTTTTTTAAATTCTGGCTTCTGCTCAGGACGTTGTGTTCATCAAGGAAATGACGTAGTCTACTATTTATGATACTGCCGAGAATTTTCCCCAAGTTGCTGTTAACGCAAATTCCTCTGTCATTATTTGGGTCAAATGTGTCTCCCTTTTTATAGATTGGTCTGACCAATCCTTGGTTCCAGAAATAGGCGGAAATGCCTTCAGTGAGGATAATGTTGAAGAGTTTGAGTATAGCCAATTTGAATTTGTGATCTGTAAATTATATCATTTTCATTTAAAATACCATCAGCACCACAGGCCTATTTGGGTTGGAGAGTATATCGTTTTTCCAATCATTCTTCTTCTGTAGTTGGGGTATCCACAGGATTCTGATAGTCTTTGAATGCTGATTCAAGTATTTGATATTGTTCTTTGTTATATTGCTGTAGAGGTTTGCAAAGATGATTTCTCCACATATCCCCATTTTGGATAGCCAATTCCTCATGATGAGATTTGTTTCATTTATTCAAATTCTCCCGGAAGTGGTTTGATTCTATGGATTCCACAGTTCCATTCAGCTGATTTCTAATGTGCTGTTCCTTTTTTGTTCTTAGGGTGTGTTTGTATTGCTTCAGTGTTTCCCCATATTGAAGGCGTATATTGTTGTTGTCTGATTCTGTGTTTTGCATTAGATATAGTTCTCAATGACTTTCTTCGATTTTTGCAATCATTATCAAACCATTTTTGATTATCTATTATTTTTGGTTTGCTCTTATGTTTCTTTAGATTAGCCAAGGAGGCTCCTTTGTCAAATACAGTGGGGCAAAAAAGTATTTAGTCAGCCACCAATTGTGCAAGTTCTCCCACTAAAAAAGATGAGAGAGGCCTGTAATTTTCATCATAGGTACACTTCAATTATGACAGACAAATAGAGAAAAAAAATCCAGAAAATCACATTGTAGGATTTTTTATGAATTCATTTGCAAATTATGGTGGAAAATAAGTATTTGGGGTTTGAAGCTGGGGTGTGGCTCGTCTGGGTAGGTTTGAAGCTGGGCTGAGCTGAGCTGGGCTGGCCTGAGCTGCACTGGCTGTGGTGGGCGTTGAGGTTGGTGGTGCTGTGGCCGGGGCTGGGGGAGCCTGGGTGCTGGTCCGGGGTGTTGCCTTAGTGATCTCGGGGGTGGAGATTGTTTCGCTGTTTCTGGGTGGAGAGGTCGGGTTTAAAGTCCTTGAGAGTCTTGGCAAGGATGGTGACTGTCTCCCTGTACAGGTGAACATGGTCCTAGAGAAAGTCCAGATCGAGGGTGGGATGGTGGGCCAAGTGTACATTGACGTTTATTCTGTGGATTGTGGCAGGGTGGAAGTCCTTCCTCTGTAGAGGGGTTGACACCACGATCCAAGAGTTGGGGGAAGATTGCAGAGATCTCTCTCACTCTCATTTCTGGGTTATATTGGCAAGGGAAACATATGTTAACATTTCCAAAGCAAGTGGAGTAGATCATTTACAGTAAAATTAATGGTAAACATTACACTCACAGAAGTTCCAAAAGAATAAAGACATTTCCAATGTCATATTATGTCTATATACAGTGTTGTAACAATGTGCAAATAGTTCAAGTACAAAAGGGAAAATAATGAAACATCACTATGTTTGTTTTCACAACGGGGTTTGTTCTTCACTGGTTGCCCTTTTCTTGTCACAACAGTAGTGAGCACATAGCCGGTCTTCTCCTGAGAGCCATGTCTGCCTACGACGGCCTTTCTCAATAGCAAGGCTACGCTCACTGAGTCTGTACATAGTCAAAGCTTTCCTTAAGCCTGGGTCAGTCACAGTGGTCAGCTATTCTGCCACTGTGTACTCTCTGTCTAGGGCCAAATAGCATTCTAGTTTGCTCTGTTTTTGTTGTTGATTCTTTCCAATGTGTCAAGTAATGATCTCATGTGTTGGTTGGGTCTAAATGTGTTGCTGTCCTGGGGCTCTGTGGTCTCTGTCTGCCTCCCTACTGAACACAAACACAATTTGAGTCAACTTCCCATGACTGTGACCTGGGCCAGCCTGCATGGGCCCTCCTCCTCTCGTTAGCTGTAATCATCTCATTAATTAGCTTGATGAGGTGGACTTATTAAGCTAAACCCTCTCCCCAGACAAGGTGCTAGTATATGGGTTACCGTGGACAGAGTCACCACGATGCTATCGTCACGACTTCATGTGAAGCTATAATCCATCAGGGGAAACGGACTGTCTTTGGATCCTAATTAGCCTTCTAAAGGAAGTGTTTAGATTTTACGTAATGAAACCACATTTGTGCGTGCATGTGTTGCTTCAAAAGAAAAAGGAAGTTTTCAAATTTGACTTAAATGTGCTGTAATAATGAAACCGCGTGTGTGTGTGTGTGTGTGTGTGTGTAGGAATGGGGTAACGACGACAGAGCAGCAGAGACAGCCTTCAGCAGGTCCCCTCCATGGAGAACTCTCTCTACATTTGGCAACACACCATCCTCCTGACCTCTTTCACCTCTCTCTCGTTCCCTCTATTCTCACTCGCTCGCTCGCTCTCTATTCCTTTTTCTGTCCATCTTCTTATGTCTCTCTCCCTGACCCTTCTCATCTCTATACAGTACTTCTCTTCATGCTCCCTGTCCTTTCTGATCTCTCGTTCTCTCTGTCACCTTTCCTTTTCCTCTCCATCCTTCTTCTCTCTCTTTCCCTCTCCATCCTTCTTCTCTCTCTTTCCCTCTCCATCCTTCTTCTCTCTCTGTCCCTCTCCATCCTTCTTTTCTCTCTGTCCCTCTCCATCCTTCTTCTCTCTCTTTCCCTCTCCATCCTTCTTTTCTCTCTCCCTGAACCCTTTCCCTCTCTATCCCTCTCTTCTCTCTCCCTGAACCCTTTCCCTCTCCATCCTTCTTTTCTCTCTCCATAAACCCTTTCCCTCTCTATCCCTCTCTTCTCTCTCCCTGAACCCTTTCCCTCTCTATCCCTCTCTTCTCTCTCCCTGAACCCTTTCCCTCTCTATCCCTCTCTTCTCTCTCCCTGAACCCTTTCCCTCTCTATCCCTCTCTTCTCTCTCCCTGAACCCTTTCCCTCTCTTCTCTCTCCCTGAACCCGTTTCTTTTCTATCTATCTATATTCATTTATCTAAAAGGTCAACCTACTCTCTTTGACTTCCTCCACCTTTTGGACATCTAAGCAACAACCACATGTCTAATCAGACATCACAGCTCTCTCTATCTATGGGAAACATGTTCTCTCTGTTTACATTTATGGCTGAAAAAATAGCCGTGATTACAGGAACAGAGAAGTCCACATTTCCTCTAACGTGTTGAGTTTCACAAGTTTGCATTAGGTCACTTTCACTGAATCTTATTGAATTTCATCAGTTGTTTCATGTACATAAAATGTATTTTATAATAAAAGCTGTAATTTAATTCTAGCGGCTTCAGGTGTTTGAGTGTGATGCACGTGGACTTATTTTCACTCTTTTCTAAAAGTAAGGCCACATGTAAAAATATGTGAAATGTCCCTTTAATCAAGAGTATTCATTTGCCCAACAAATGTTTTTAACATTGAAGTTCCATGAAAGAGACACTAGAGGGCACTCTCCGTGAAGAGTTCGTACTTTAACAGCGATAGCTTCTCTTTTACAATTTTTCAGCTGGAAATGATTGAACGTGCGTCAGTTCAGCTCCACCTCGCCAGTTTAATGTCTCACCCACAGTTATTGTCAGTGGAAAAACGTAAGAGAGGGCCAGGTTACAGCAAACCCTAGACCTCTGGAACAATGTGTTCACAATACATACAGGAGAGGAAACCACATATTGTCATGCATTATAATCAGATGTGTGGTTGTTGCTTAGATGTCCAAAAGGCAGAGGAAGCCAATGAGACACACTGCTAGACCGATACTGAGCGACAGCACAACGCATTACTAAAGGTAGAGCGAGGAGAGAAGTATTGTGGTGATACATCACTGATACTTGTTTATGAGTTTCTATTACAGACTATAAATCACACAAGTAATAGTAGCATCATTGTACCGGTGGCAATTGGTCAGAAAGGCCACTCTGTATGACTCCTAGTTGTTTAAGTCGGACAGGGTTGACATGGGATCGCTGCTAGCCGGACCTGTGAGTTTACAGGTGGCCGTGAGATAAGACTTCAGGAGATAAGAGCTGCTGACGATTATCTGTGTCCCAAATGGTACCTTATTCTTAATATAGTGCACTACTTCTGACCAGGGCCCATAGGACTTTGGGCAAAAGTAGTGCCCTGCATAGGGAATAGGGTACCCACTAATCCAGCACCACTGTTCAAGCCAAAGGCTGCTCTCTATTCAAAACACTCCACATGAATATGAGTTAATGGATGACCTGGGCACCCTACTTCTTTACTGTAGTACTTCACTGTCAGTATATTGCCTGCTATATGGGGACACACGTCACCCTATGGGGCCTGGTCAAAAGTAGTGCACTACATATAGGGAATAGGGTACCATTTTGGATACATCCCAGGGATTTTTATTGTATGAATATGTAACGGCCCATGATGGATTGAATAAGTGATGTGATTGTTGAGCACACAAATCTACAATCCCTCAGGTCAGGCCGAAGGAAGCAGAAATATCATTGTTTTAAAGGTGCCTGGAAATAGAGAGACTGTACAGTAGGACCACGACACCCTTGCTGAGCATCGATGGTCACGTTCCTGAACGATACATGTCCTTTATTTAGGGTCAACACCGATGCTTTTTTCACACGTCCTGCTGACCCTGTCAATACCGTGATTATCACATGGTCCTTTACAGCACCGTTCCAAACACTATGGAGGATGAATAACCAGGCCCACTCAATACAGCTCTGCTCAGTAGTGTGAAAAGAGTACGACCCTCCCTCTTCAACCATAAGATATTCAGAATGACCCTCCCTCTTCAACCATAAGATATTCAGTAGCTCTGAGAGTACGACCCTCCCTCTTCAACCATAAGATATTCAGTAGCTCTAAGAGTACGACCCTCCCTCTTCAACCATAAGATATTCAGTAGCTCTGAGAGTACGACCCTTCCTCTTCAACCATAAGATATTCAGTAGCTCTAAGAGTACGACCCTCCCTCTTCAACCATAAGATATTCAGTACGACCCTCCCTCTTCAACCATAAGATATTCAGAATGACCCTCCCTCTTCAACCATAAGATATTCAGTAGCTCTAAGAGTACGATCCTCCCTCTTCAACCATAAGATATTCAGTACGGCCCTCCCTCTTCAACCATAATATATTCAGTAGCTCTAAGAGTACAACCCTCCCTCTTCAACCACAAGATATTCAGTACGACCCTCCCTCTTCAACCATAAGATATTCAGTACGACCCCCCCTCTTCAACCATAAGATATTCAGTACGACCCTCCCTCTTCAACCATAAGATATTCAGTACGACCCTCCCTCTTCAACCATAAGATATTCAGTACGACCGTCCCTCTTCAACCATAAGATATTCAGTAGCTCTAAGAGTACAACCCTCCCTCTTCAACCATAAGATATTCAGTACGACCGTCCCTCTTCAACCATAAGATATTCAGTAGCTCTAAGAGTACAACCCTCCCTCTTCAACCATAAGATATTCAGTACGACCCTCCCTCTTCAACCATAAGATATTCAGTACGACCGTCCCTCTTCAACCATAAGATATTCAGTAGCTCTAAGAGTACAACCCTCCCTCTTCAACCATAAGATATTCAGTAGCTCTAAGAGTACGATCCTCCCTCTTCAACCATAAGATATTCAGTACGACCCTCCCTCTTCAACCATAAGATATTCAGTACGACCGTCCCTCTTCAACCATAAGATATTCAGTAGCTCTAAGAGTACAACCCTCCCTCTTCAACCATAAGATATTCAGTACGACCGTCCCTCTTCAACCATAAGATATTCAGTACGACCGTCCCTCTTCAACCATAAGATATTCAGTAGCTCTAAGAGTACAACCCTCCCTCTTCAACCATAAGATATTCAGTACGACCGTCCCTCTTCAACCATAAGATATTCAGTAGCTCTAAGAGTACAACCCTCCCTCTTCAACCATAAGATATTCAGTACGACCCTCCCTCTTCAACCATAATATATTCAGTAGCTCTAAGAGTACAACCCTCCCTCTTCAACCATAAGATATTCAGTACGACCCTCCCTCTTCAACCATAAGATATTCAGTAGCTCTAAGAGTACGACCCTCCCTCTTCAACCACAAGATATTCAGTACGACCCTCCCTCTTCAACCATAAGATATTCAGTACGACCCTCCCTTTTCAACCATAAGATATTCAGTAGCTCTAAGAGTACAACCCTCCCTCTTCAACCATAAGATATTCAGTACGACCGTCCCTCTTCAACCATAAGATATTCAGTAGCTCTAAGAGTACGACCCTCCCTCTTCAACCACAAGATATTCAGTACGACCCTCCCTCTTCAACCATAAGATATTCAGTACGACCCCCCCTCTTCAACCATAAGATATTCAGTACGACCCTCCCTCTTCAACCATAAGATATTCAGTACGACCCTCCCTCTTCAACCATAAGATATTCAGTACGACCTTCCCTCTTCAACCATAAGATATTCAATAGCTCTAAGAGTACAACCCTCCCTCTTCAACCATAAGATATTCAGTACGACCGTCCCTCTTCAACCATAAGATATTCAGTACGACCCTCCCTCTTCAACCATAAGATATTCAGTACGACCGTCTCTCTTCAACCATAAGATATTCAGTAGCTCTAAGAGTACAACCCTCCCTCTTCAACCATAAGATATTCAGTAGCTCTAAGAGTACGATCCTCCCTCTTCAACCATAAGATATTCAGTACGACCCTCCCTCTTCAACCATAAGATATTCAGTACGACCGTCCCTCTTCAACCATAAGATATTCAGTAGAATATCGGTACGACCGTCCCTCTTCAACCATAAGATATTCAGTAGCTCTAAGAGTACAACCCTCCCTCTTCAACCATAAGATATTCAGTACGACCGTCCCTCTTCAACCATAAGATATTCAGTACGACCCTCCCTCTTCAACCATAAGATATTCAGTACGACCGTCCCTCTTCAACCATAAGATATTCAGTAGCTCTAAGAGTACAACCCTCCCTCTTCAACCATAAGATATTCAGTAGCTCTAAGAGTACGATCCTCCCTCTTCAACCATAAGATATTCAGTACGACCCTCCCTCTTCAACCATAAGATATTCAGTACGACCGTCCCTCTTCAACCATAAGATATTCAGTACGACCGTCCCTCTTCAACCATAAGATATTCAGTAGCTCTAAGAGTACAACCCTCCCTCTTCAACCATAAGATATTCAGTACGACCGTCCCTCTTCAACCATAAGATATTCAGTAGCTCTAAGAGTACAACCCTCCCTCTTCAACCATAAGATATTCAGTACGACCGTCCCTCTTCAACCATAAGATATTCAGTACGACCGTCCCTCTTCAACCATAAGATATTCAGTACGACCCTCCCTCTTCAACCATAAGATATTCAGTACGACCCTCCCTCTTCAACCATAAGATATTCAGTAGCTCTAAGAGTACGACCCTCCCTCTTCAACCATAAGATATTCAGTACGACCCTCCCTCTTCAACCATAAGATATTCAGTAGCTCTAAGAGTACGACCCTCCCTCTTCAACCATAAGATATTCAGTACGACCCTCCCTCTTCAACCATAAGATATTCAGTAGCTCTAAGAGTACGACCCTCCCTCTTCAACCATAAGATATTCACTACGACCCTCCCTCTTCAACCATAAGATATTCAGTACGACCCTCCCTCTTCAACCATAAGATATTCAGTACGACCCTCCCTCTTCAACCATAAGATATTCAGTACGACCCTCCCTCTTCAACCATAAGATATTCAGTACGACCCTCCCTCTTCAACCATAAGATATTCAGTAGCTCTAAGAGTACGACCCTCCCTCTTCAACCATAAGATATTCAGAATGACCCTCCCTCTTCAACCATAAGATATTCAGTACGACCCTCCCTCTTCAACCATAAGATATTCAGAATGACCCACCCTCTTCAACCATAAGATATTCAGAATGACCCTCCCTCTTCAACCATAAGATATTCAGTACGACCCTCCCTCTTCAACCATAAGATATTCAGTACGACCGTCCCTCTTCAACCATAAGATATTCAGTAGAATATCGGTACGACCGTCCCTCTTCAACCATAAGATATTCAGTAGCTCTAAGAGTACAACCCTCCCTCTTCAACCATAAGATATTCAGTACGACCGTCCCTCTTCAACCATAAGATATTCAGTACGACCCTCCCTCTTCAACCATAAGATATTCAGTACGACCCTCCCTCTTCAACCATAAGATATTCAGAATGACCCTCCCTCTTCAACCATAAGATATTCAGAATGACCCTCCCTCTTCAACCATAAGATATTCAGTACGACCCTCCCTCTTCAACCACAAGATATTCAGTACGACCCTCCCTCTTCAACCATAAGATATTCAGTACGACCCCCCCTCTTCAACCATAAGATATTCAGTACGACCCTCCCTCTTCAACCATAAGATATTCAGTACGACCCTCCCTCTTCAACCATAAGATATTCAGTACGACCGTCCCTCTTCAACCATAAGATATTCAGTAGCTCTAAGAGTACAACCCTCCCTCTTCAACCATAAGATATTCAGTACGACCGTCCCTCTTCAACCATAAGATATTCAGTACGACCCTCCCTCTTCAACCATAAGATATTCAGTACGACCGTCCCTCTTCAACCATAAGATATTCAGTAGCTCTAAGAGTACAACCCTCCCTCTTCAACCATAAGATATTCAGTAGCTCTAAGAGTACGATCCTCCCTCTTCAACCATAAGATATTCAGTACGACCCTCCCTCTTCAACCATAAGATATTCAGTACGACCGTCCCTCTTCAACCATAAGATATTCAGTAGAATATCGGTACGACCGTCCCTCTTCAACCATAAGATATTCAGTAGCTCTAAGAGTACAACCCTCCCTCTTCAACCATAAGATATTCAGTACGACCGTCCCTCTTCAACCATAAGATATTCAGTACGACCCTCCCTCTTCAACCATAAGATATTCAGTACGACCGTCCCTCTTCAACCATAAGATATTCAGTAGCTCTAAGAGTACAACCCTCCCTCTTCAACCATAAGATATTCAGTAGCTCTAAGAGTACGATCCTCCCTCTTCAACCATAAGATATTCAGTACGACCCTCCCTCTTCAACCATAAGATATTCAGTACGACCGTCCCTCTTCAACCATAAGATATTCAGTACGACCGTCCCTCTTCAACCATAAGATATTCAGTAGCTCTAAGAGTACAACCCTCCCTCTTCAACCACAAGATATTCAGTACGACCGTCCCTCTTCAACCATAAGATATTCAGTAGCTCTAAGAGTACAACCCTCCCTCTTCAACCATAAGATATTCAGTACGACCGTCCCTCTTCAACCATAAGATATTCAGTACGACCGTCCCTCTTCAACCATAAGATATTCAGTACGACCCTCCCTCTTCAACCATAAGATATTCAGTACGACCCTCCCTCTTCAACCATAAGATATTCAGTAGCTCTAAGAGTACGACCCTCCCTCTTCAACCATAAGAAATTCAGTACGACCCTCCCTCTTCAACCATAAGATATTCAGTAGCTCTAAGAGTACGACCCTCCCTCTTCAACCATAAGATATTCAGTACGACCCTCCCTCTTCAACCATAAGATATTCAGTACGACCCTCCCTCTTCAACCATAAGATATTCAGTACGACCCTCCCTCTTCAACCATAAGATATTCAGTACGACCCTCCCTCTTCAACCATAAGATATTCAGTACGACCCTCCCTCTTCAACCATAAGATATTCAGTAGCTCTAAGAGTACGACCCTCCCTCTTCAACCATAAGATATTCAGAATGACCCTCCCTCTTCAACCATAAGATATTCAGTACGACCCTCCCTCTTCAACCATAAGATATTCAGAATGACCCTCCCTCTTCAACCATAAGATATTCAGAATGACCCTCCCTCTTCAACCATAAGATATTCAGTACGACCCTCCCTCTTCAACCATAAGATATTCAGTACGACCCTCTCTCTTCAACCATAAGACATTCAGCAGCTCTGTGTGTTTTACTAACTGAAGTATTTCATTCATTTCGCTGTTCTGCCAGGTATCAAAAGAACAGAGCACACACCCACACAGGGCATGCAAAACGTCCATTCATCTAGAACACACACACACTTGCCTGTGAATAGGGACTATTACTGGCGTCGTACACCTGGTATCTCTATGGTGTTTGTCAGCATACCTGACTGTTGTAGGCTACTGTAGGCTGACAATGCCCCACCCAGTCCTAGGAGGCCATGCATACAATAGGGAAATAAGGTTTTACATGGCTCCTTGTAAATGAATGGGAGATGAAAACTGAACTATTGCCTACCGATCCCATCTCAGTGAAGAAGGCACACGGTGTTTACTGGCATGTTGGGTTACAAAACGCACAAAACGCACATAACTCTCTGATTATTCTGTCCTTGCCACAAAGACCCATTACAACAGACCGACTAATCCACCCAACACCGTCACACCACAACGCTACAGTCGTGCATTCAGGCTGTTGGATGAATGTTTTGTCAAGGTAAAATTCAGGTCAAATTCAGGCTTGTATAAAGCTGCTTTGGTTGGAGATTTGCGTTTACAGAATTGGTTATTAAAGGCATAGTGCAGATAGATCTTGTAGTATTTTGCTCATCGGTCCATTCATTGGGCCCCGATCATGTGCATGTCATTGTCAGCAGTCAAGTTTTAAGATAGAGTACTTATATTAAATAAGTGTTCAATTCTATACTTGATCCCTTCATGTGGTGGTATCCACACTGTCATTGTCCAGGTGTCATCATTAAAGTATGTGATGAGGTGTGTTTGATTTATTCTTGAAAATGAAGTTCTGTCAGGTGAAATATCATTTTGATGTTCTATATCAACTGTTAGGTTGACTTTCCATGTAACTTGGTATCATACAATATTACTCAGATAAAATGTGTGTATTATGAATGAGTTGTTATACAGACGATGGCGCTGGTTAATCGTGTGCGTGTCATATTATTCATTTTGCGCACCGCCAGCGTTGCTATGGCAGCACCAATGACAGACAGCCCATAGTGTTTGCCAGCACCAATGGGCTGCGTCCAGTCAGAC
This sequence comes from Oncorhynchus mykiss, assembly GCF_057628025.1. Classification (NCBI taxonomy): domain Eukaryota; kingdom Metazoa; phylum Chordata; class Actinopteri; order Salmoniformes; family Salmonidae; genus Oncorhynchus; species Oncorhynchus mykiss. Next base: position 2,429,469 of record NC_143038.1, on the reverse strand, counting down.
TGGAACTGTTGAATTATTCAAAGGAGAGATTGGGGAGGTCACTAAAAGTGTGATATTCAGATCTTATGATCTCACCTGTGTGGTTCAGTGTATGGTTCAGTGTATGGTTCAGTGTATGGTTCAGTGTATGGTTCAGTGTATGGTTCAGTGTATGGTTCAGTGTGTGGTTCTATGTATGGTTCAGTGTATGGTTCAGTGTGTGGTTCAGTGTATGGTTCAGTGTATGGTTCAGTGTATGGTTCAGTGTATGGTTCAGTGTGTGGTTCTATGTATGGGTCAGTGTATGGTTCAGTGTATGGTTCAGTGTGTGGTTCAGTGTATGGTTCATTGTATGGTTCATTGTATGGTTCAGTGAGCGTGTGATTTGATTTATTTCATTTAACCATGCTAGTCAATTAAGAACCCATTCTTCTTTATAATAATGGCCTGGGAGGAGGTAAAAGGCCTCCTGTGGGGACGGGGGATAAACATTCTCTTGTTAAAGAACTGTAAGACAAAACAGACAGAAGACACTGGCAACAGCACAACCAGAACAGCAAATAAACAGTGGATGGGTGTGTGTGTGAAGTGAAACAACATTCTTCCTTACATAAGGAAACGCAAACTAGTGACAGCTAGAAACAGCTGCATGTCTCAACAACCTGTTCATCTATTTGTCCTTTGAACTCCTCCAGGGACACCAGGTCCTGTCGATAGGTTGGCTTGGATTCCAACACCAGAGGGAACCACCCTTTTCCCATGCTTGGTCCTAATTCGGTACTGTTAGCATAAAACAAGATTGAGATCTGAGTTGTATGTGTTCTCATTTCGAGCTGGAAGAGAGGACAGATAAAACGTCAGTTTTCCTAAAATGGTCTTCAGAATAAAATGTGCCAGTGTTTTGTTTGTGTCCACAACACTAGAGATCACAGTGGTGAGTTGGACGTCTCCGATTGGTGACAAAACGAAGGGCTGCATGACACAGAGTCAAGAGCCTTCAGTGTGGAGCGTGAAGCTTGCTCATAAATAGTATCACCATAGTCCAACACAGAGAGAAAAGTGCAACGAATCAACTCCTTTCTGGCAGCAAAGGAAAAACAAGCTTTGTGTCGGTAGTAAAACCCAAAACGCAGCTTGAGTTTCCTGACAAGGTTCTCTAGATGAGTGGTGAAGCTCACATTCTCATCAACCCAAACATTTGTATGTTTCCAAGGTATTAATTACATGGGTTTCAGTGTTTATTATTGGAAAATACCGTACAGGTTTTAGAGGAATTCAGAACAAGCTTCAAATGGAACAGATTCTGTTGAAGGATGTTAAAACAGGTTGAAGGATGTTAAAACAGGTTTGAGCTTTTTCAAAAGCCAAAGTCAAACTGCTGCCACTTGAATAAGGAACAGTGTCATCCACATAAAAACGTACATCAGCTGCCTCAATATTTTTCCCAATTTAGTTGAACTACAGACAAACAACAGGGGACCTAAAACGCATCCTTGAGGCACAACTCTACGGTACAGAGCGCAGAAGAAGTACAGTGCATTCAGGAAGTATTCAGACCCCTTCTCTTTTTCCACATTTTGTTACATTACAGCCTTATTCTAAAATCGATTAAATAAATAAAAAATCCTCATCAATCTACACACAATACCCCATACAATACCCCATACAATACCCCATACAATACCCCATACAATACCCCATACAATACCCCATACAATACCCCATACAATACCCCATACTTGGCCACTGTTAAAACTGTAACGTAAAGCGGGTACAGCCTCAGTGTTCCCACTAAACGCTCAGCCTCAGTGTTCACAGTAAACGCTCAGCCTCAGTGTTCACAGTAAACGCTCAGCCTCAGTGTTCACAGTAAACGCTCAGCCTCAGTGTTCACAGTAAACGCTCAGCCTCAGTGTTCACAGTAAACGCTCAGCCTCAGTGTTCACAGTAAACGCTCAGCCTCAGTGTTCACAGTAAACGCTCAGCCTCAGTGTTCCCAGTAAATGCTCAGCCTCAGTGTTCCCACTAAACGCTCAGCCTCAGTGTTCACAGTAAACGCTCAGCCTCAGTGTTCCCACTAAACGCTCGCTGGAAGTTGCACAGAACTTTCCCAACCTTCAAGTTAGCCAGCCGCAACTTCCAGCACGCGTTTAGCTCAATCATTGTTCGACACAACCACCCAAAAAGGGCAAGGTACACATGTTAGGCGTTTTAACTTGAAACAAATCTCTACTAAGTCACACCATTGATGTCATTGTGACTATGCTGTCATTCATTGATTGAGTGTATGACATTTGGACGCCGTATGCCTGTGTCAACCCAGCCCAAAGGCAGTAAAAACTGGGCAAGGCTCGCGAGTTATCCCGTGACAGAGGGTGATCCACCCTGCTGATACAACAGCTCCTCACATCACCACTACTGTGTGTGCACCTAGTCCTTCTTCCTTGAAGGTGTGTTTCAGTAGCAATCAGACACAAACATGAACGCAGAAAGACATTGAGTTTACATGTATGTATTTGTTCATCTTGACTACTTTATGGAAATCAGAGACATACTGTACGTGCCAAAAATCATCTTGCATAAAAACACTATCTCTGATGAATGATTATGCTAGAATGGAAATACATTAGATACATACATTAGATTTTGCAGTATTTACTATGTTGACTGACTTGATTTGTGACTGAATGTAGGTTACATTTATTAAATGCACATAATTATATCATAATGCCAACTTACATTCTGTAGAAACGGCTTATCTATAGTAAATAGAAACTACGGGGAAGGAAATATTGTCCCAAAATAGATTTGTCACAAAATGTGCATTATATACATATCCATATAAATCCATGCTGAGACATGTGCTTCAGAAACAATACAACGCAACCCATTTCAACGTCCTTCAACCCTCACAAAAACCGTACTGTAGAGACTCGGCCAGTCTCTTCTGGTAAAAACATCTTCCAATGACCATCCACTGGTTCCAACCCCCCCCCCCCCCCCCCCCCCCCCCCCCCCCACTACATTCCAAAGCTCCAATGTACAGTTCAGTTCCAAAGTTCTGTTATGACATTAAAATGGTTCCAACAGTCCAGAGTTCCAACTCCCAAAACCTCTGTTTCTCCAGTGCATTTTCAGATATTCTACTTCCCTGGTTGTCTGTCTCCAATTCTTCATTCCAATGATCTGGTTTCTTCCCGTCCTTCCCCTGAGCTTTCAGCAGTAGATCTGGGCCTGTATTCATAGACCATCTCATAATAGGAGTACTGATCTAGGGTCACGTCCCCCATTGTCTATGTAATCTTGTTCATAATGCTCTAAAAGGACAAACTGACACAAGGTCTGTCTTAGTCCTCCTCCTCCCCTCCATGGCCGTTCATCACCTGGCCGGACTCCCAGCGCTGCAGGAGAGGAGTCTTCTGTCTGGGGGTCCGTGGGCTCTGGAGGCCCTGGAAAGAAGAGAAGGTGAAAAAGAGAGTGAGAGAGACAAGTGTGTGTGTGTGAGAGAGAGAGAAAGAGATAAGAGAGAAATATGAGAGAAGCAGACAACGCGAAAGAGAGTAGAAAGTGAAAAGGGGACATCGAGAAAGAGAAAGAGTAGAGGAGATTTATAATGACGGGGAATAGAGAGTAGAGGAAGTTATAATAGAGAGTAGAGGGAGTTATAATAGAGAGTAGAGGGAGTTATAATAGAGAGTAGAGGGAGTTATAATAGAGAGTAGAGGGAGTTATAATAGAGAGTAGAGGGAGTTATAATAGAGAATATAGGGAGTTATAATAGAGAGTAGAGGTAGTTATAATAGAGAGTAGAGGGAGTTATAATAGAGAGTAGAGGGAGTTATAATAGAGAGTAGAGGGAGTTATAATAGAGAGTAGAGGGAGTTATAATAGAGAGTAGAGGGAGTTATAATAGAGAGTAGAGGGAGTTATAATAGAGGGAGTTATAATAGAGATTAGAGGGAGTTATAATAGAGAGTAGAGGGAGTTATAATAGAGAGTAGAGGGAGTTATAATAGAGAGTAGAGTGAGTTATAATAGAGAGAGAGAGAGAAAGAGATAAGAGAGAAATATGAGAGAAGCAGACAACGCGAAAGAGAGTAGAAAGTGAAAAGGGGACATCGAGAAAGAGAAAGAGTAGAGGAGATTTATTATGATGGGGAATAGAGAGTAGAGGAAGTTATAATAGAGAGTAGAGGGAGTTATAATAGAGGGAGTTATAATAGAGAGTAGAGGGAGTTATAATAGAGAGTAGAGGGAGTTATAATAGAGAGTAGAGGGAGTTACAATAGAGAGTAGAGTGAGTTATAATAGAGAGTATAGGGAGTTATAGTAGAGAGTATAGGGAGTTATAGTAGAGAGTAGAGGGAGTTTTAATAGAGGGAGTTATAATAGAGAGTAGAGGGAGTTATAATAGAGAGTAGAGGAAGTTATAATAGAGAGTAGAGGGAGTTATAATAGAGAGTAGAGGGAGTTATAATAGAGAGTAGAGGGAGTTATAATATAGGGAGTTATAATAGAGAGTAGAGGGAGTTATAATAGAGAGTAGAGGAAGTTATAATAGAGGGAGTTATAATAGAGAGTAGAGGGAGTTATAATAGAGAGTAGGGGGAGTTATAATAGAGGGAGTTATAATAGAGAGTAGAGGGAGTTATAATAGAGAGTAGAAGGAGTTATAATAGAGGGAGTTATAATAGAGAGTAGAGGAAGTTATAATAGAGAGTATAGGGAATTATAGTAGAGAGTAGAGGGAGTTATAGTAGAGAGTAGAGGGAGTTATAATAGAGAGTAGAGAGAGTTATAATAGAGGGAGTTATAATAGAGAGTAGAGGGAGTTATAGTAGAGAGTAGAGGGAGTTATAGTAGAGAGTAGAGGGAGTTATAATAGAGAGTAGAGAGAGTTATAATAGAGAGTAGAGGGAGTTATAATAGAGAGTAGAGGGAGTTATAATAGAGAGTAGAGGGAGTTATAATAGAGAGTAGAGGGAGTTATAATAGAGAGTAGAGGGAGTTATAATAGAGAATATAGGGAGTTATAATAGAGAGTAGAGGTAGTTATAATAGAGAGTAGAGGGAGTTATAATAGAGAGTAGAGGGAGTTATAATAGAGAGTAGAGGGAGTTATAATAGAGAGTAGAGGGAGTTATAATAGAGAGTAGAGGGAGTTATAATAGAGAGTAGAGGGAGTTATAATAGAGGGAGTTATAATAGAGATTAGAGGGAGTTATAATAGAGAGTAGAGGGAGTTATAATAGAGAGTAGAGGGAGTTATAATAGAGAGTAGAGTGAGTTATAATAGAGAGAGAGAGAGAAAGAGATAAGAGAGAAATATGAGAGAAGCAGACAACGCGAAAGAGAGTAGAAAGTGAAAAGGGGACATCGAGAAAGAGAAAGAGTAGAGGAGATTTATTATGATGGGGAATAGAGAGTAGAGGAAGTTATAATAGAGAGTAGAGGGAGTTATAATAGAGGGAGTTATAATAGAGAGTAGAGGGAGTTATAATAGAGAGTAGAGGGAGTTATAATAGAGAGTAGAGGGAGTTACAATAGAGAGTAGAGTGAGTTATAATAGAGAGTAGAGTGAGTTATAATAGAGAGTATAGGGAGTTATAGTAGAGAGTATAGGGAGTTATAGTAGAGAGTAGAGGGAGTTTTAATAGAGGGAGTTATAATAGAGAGTAGAGGGAGTTATAATAGAGAGTAGAGGAAGTTATAATAGAGAGTAGAGGGAGTTATAATAGAGAGTAGAGGGAGTTATAATAGAGAGTAGAGGGAGTTATAATAGAGAGTAGAGGGAGTTATAATATAGGGAGTTATAATAGAGAGTAGAGGGAGTTATAATAGAGAGTAGAGGAAGTTATAATAGAGGGAGTTATAATAGAGAGTAGAGGGAGTTATAATAGAGAGTAGGGGGAGTTATAATAGAGGGAGTTATAATAGAGAGTAGAGGGAGTTATAATAGAGAGTAGAGGAAGTTATAATAGAGAGTATAGGGAATTATAGTAGAGAGTAGAGGGAGTTATAGTAGAGAGTAGAGGGAGTTATAATAGAGAGTAGAGAGAGTTATAATAGAGGGAGTTATAATAGAGAGTAGAGGGAGTTATAGTAGAGAGTAGAGGGAGTTATAGTAGAGAGTAGAGGGAGTTATAATAGAGAGTAGAGAGAGTTATAATAGAGGGAGTTATAATAGAGAGTAGAGGGAGTTATAGTAGCGAGTAGAGGGAGTTATAGTAGAGAGTAGAGGGAGTTATAGTAGAGAGTAGAGGGAGTTATAATAGAGGGAGTTATAGTAGAGAGTAGAGGGAGTTATAGTAGAGAGTAGAGGGAGTTATAATAGAGAGTAGAGGGAGTTATAATAGAGAGTAGAGGGAGTTTTAATAGAGAGTAGAGAAGTTAGAAAAGAGGGGATGATGAAAAAGGATGATTTGAGGTCATCTCATGGATCAACATCGTTGCTTTGTAAACATCAGGTGTAGACGAACAGTGAAATTCTTACTTATGGGTCCTTTTCCAACAATGCAGTTAAAGATAAAGCTAAAAAATAAACATCTAATTAAAATGTGAATCTATTAGACCGTAATCCATAACCATGTTATGCTATTTTCAGGGCTCTGCTCTAAGTTGACAAGCATCGCTATCTTTCTCCCTCCATCCGTTACTATTGAATCTTTCTTATCAGTAGTCTGTGTAGATAAACACTGTAGATAATGTAGCAGGCAGAATGACTGTAGTCTGGTCCCAGATCCCTTTGTGCTTTCTTGCCAATTGAACCCCTTTGATCATTGTCAGCACAAACTGATCTTGGACCAGGCTAAAGGGACTGCATGGGGCTCAGTCTAGGGAACAGTGCTTCTAGCTGTCAGACTGGTTTACAATTATGTCAGATTTATAAAGTTGCAGTCAGCCGATGCTAATCTTGTAGTCACTTCAGGTTCAGAGAGATGTGTAACCCAAGAGAGCAACCGTGGAGAAACTCAGGAGGGACTCTCTCTTTCTCTCCACTTTCATTCTGTCTCTCTTTTGCTCTTTCTCTCTCTCTCTCGCGCTCCTTCCGTACCCAAACTCTATTCACATTTCTAATCCACTGCACTCTCTCTCTCCTTCCCTCTCTCCCCCTTCTCTCTCTTATCTCAATTGATTAAGGAAGCTCCTTATACGATCAGATGTGGTGTTATTAGCTCTGAGGGCTGAATTCACTGAGAAAATGCAACCAATGGAAAATGTACACGTGATCTGGTGCTACAGTATATATGGAACCAGACTTAAATGTTGAGTCTAATGTAGAGATAGTGTCCTGGTGTTTATGTATGAAGTAGAGAGAGGACATGGTTGTTTATGTATGAAGTAGAGAGAGGACATGGTTGTTATGTATGAAGTATAGAGAGGACATGGTTGTTATGTATGAAGTAGAGAGAGGACATGGTTGTTTATGTATGAAGTAGAGAGAGGACATGGTTGTTATGTATGAAGTATAGAGAGGACATGGTTGTTTATGTATGAAGTAGAGAGAGGACATGGTTGTTTATGTATGAAGTATAGAGAGGACATGGTTGTTTATGTATGAAGTAGAGAGAGGACATGGTTGTTTATGTATGAAGTATAGAGAAGACATGGTTGTTTATGTATGAAGTATAGAGAGAACATGGTTGTTTATGTATGAAGTATAGAGAGGACATGGTTGTTTATGTATGAAGTATAGAGAGGACATGGTTGTTTATGTATGAAGTATAGAGAGAGGACATGGTTGTTTATGTATGAAGTATAGAGAGGACATGGTTGTTTATGTATGAAGTATAGAGAAGACATGGTTGTTATGTATGAAGTATAGAGAGAGGACATGGTTGTTATGTATGAAGTATAGAGAGAGGACATGGTTGTTATGTATGAAGTATAGAGAGGACATGGTTGTTATGTATGAAGTATAGAGAGAGGACATGGTTGTTTATGTATGAAGTATAGAGAGGACATGGTTGTTTATGTATGAAGTATAGAGAAGACATGGTTGTTATGTATGAAGTATATAGAGAGGACATGGTTGTTTATGTATGAAGTATAGAGAGGACATGGTTGTTATGTATGAAGTATAGAGAGGACATGGTTGTTATGTATGAAGTATAGAGAGAGGACATGGTTGTTTATGTATGAAGTATAGAGAGGACATGGTTGTTTATGTATGAAGTATAGAGAAGACATGGTTGTTATGTATGAAGTATATAGAGAGGACATGGTTGTTATGTATGAAGTATAGAGAGAGGACATGGTTGTTTATGTATGAAGTATAGAGAGGACATGGTTGTTTATGTATGAAGTATAGAGAGGACATGGTTGTTATGTATGAAGTATAGAGAGGACATGGTTGTTTATGTATGAAGTATAGAGAGGACATGGTTGTTATGTATGAAGTATATAGAGAGGACATGGTTGTTATGTATGAAGTATAGAGAAGACATGGTTGTTATGTATGAAGTATATAGAGAGGACATGGTTGTTATGTATGAAGTATAGAGAGAGGACATGGTTGTTTATGTATGAAGTATAGAGAGGACATGGTTGTTTATGTATGAAGTATAGAGAGGACATGGTTGTTATGTATGAAGTATAGAGAAGACATGGTTGTTATGTATGAAGTATAGAGAGAGGACATGGTTGTTTATGTATGAAGTATAGAGAGGACATGGTTGTTTATGTATGAAGTATAGAGAGAGGACATGGTTGTTTATGTATGAAGTATAGAGAGGACATGGTTGTTATGTATGAAGTATAGAGAAGACATGGTTGTTTATGTATGAAGTAGAGAGAGGACATGGTTGTTTATGTATGAAGTATAGAGAGGACATGGTTGTTTATGTATGAAGTATAGAGAGAGGACATGGTTGTTTATGTATGAAGTATAGAGAGAGGACATGGTTGTTATGTATGAAGTATAGAGAGAGGACATGGTTGTTTATGTATGAAGTATAGAGAGGACATGGTTGTTTATGTATGAAGTAGAGAGAGGACATGGTTGTTATGTATGAAGTAGAGAGAGGACATGGTTGTTTATGTATGAAGTAGAGAGAGGACATGGTTGTTAAAGTTAGGGATAAGGTTAGCAGTGTGGTTAAAGTTAGGGATAAGGTTAGCAGTGTGGTTAAAGTTGGGGATAAGATTAGCAGTGTGGTTAAAGTTAGGGATAAGGTTAGCAGTGTGGTTAAAGTTTGGGATAAGGTTAGCAGTGTGGTTAAAGTTAGGGATAAGGTTAGCAGTGTGGTTAACATTAGGGATAAGGTAAGCAGTGTGGTTAAAGTTCGGGATAAGGTTAGCAGTGTGGTTAAAGTTAGGGATAAGGTTAGCAGGGTGGTTAACATTAGGGATAAGGTTAGCAGTGTGGTTAAAGTTAGGGATAAGGTTAGCAGGGTGGTTAAAGTTAGGGATAAGGTTAGCAGTGTGGTTAAAGTTCGGGGTAAGGTTAGCAGGGTGGTTAAAGTTATGGATAAGGTTAGCAGTGTGGTTAAAGTTGGGGATAAGATTAGCAGTGTGGTTAAAGTTAGGGATAAGGTTAGCAGTGTGGTTAAAGTTTGGGATAAGGTTAGCAGTGTGGTTAAAGTTAGGGATAAGGTTAGCAGTGTGGTTAACATTAGGGATAAGGTAAGCAGTGTGGTTAAAGTTCGGGATAAGGTTAGCAGTGTGGTTAAAGTTGGGGATAAGGTTAGCAATGTGGTTAAAGTTAGGGATAGGGTTAGCAGTGTGGTTAAAGTTAGGGATAGGGTTAGCAGTGTGGTTAAAGTTAGGGATAAGGTTAGCAGTGTGGTTAAAGTTCAGGATAAGGTTAGCAGTGTGGTTAAAGATAGGGATAAGGTTAGCAGTGTGGTTAAAGTTGGGGATAAGGTTAGCAGTGTGGTTAAAGTCCGGGATAAGGTTAGCAGGGTGGTTAAAGTCCGGGATAAGGTTAGCAGTGTGGTTAAAGTCCGGGATAAGGTTAGCAGGGTGGTTAAAGTCCGGGATAAGGTTAGCAGGGTGGTTAAAGTCCGGGATAAGGTTAGCAGTGTGGTTAAAGTCCGGGATAAGGTTAGCAGTGTGGTTAAAGATAGGTATAAGGTTAGCAGTGTGGTTAAAGTTGGGGATAAGGTTAGCAGTGTGGTTAAAGTCCGGGATAAGGTTAGCAGGGTGGTTAAAGTCCGGGATAAGGTTAGCAGGGTGGTTAAAGTCCGGGATAAGGTTAGCAGGGTGGTTAAAGTCCGGGATAAGGTTAGCAGTGTGGTTAAAGTCCGGGATAAGGTTAGCAGTGTGGTTAAAGTCCGGGATAAAGTTAGCAGTGTGGTTAAAGTTGGGGATAAGGTTAGCAGTGTGGTTAAAGTCCGGGATAAGGTTAGCAGTGTGGTTAAAGATAGGGATAAGGTTGGGGTTAGGTTTAAAATAAAATTTTAAGAAGAAATAGGCACTTTGTGGCTGTGATAACTAGGGGCGACCGCAGAACAAACAGCAGAATGTGAGGCTCGTTTTATATTTTTGGAGGGGGATGGATGGTTGCCTACAATAAATAAGGATGCAAAGATAAAAGAAAAGAAACAGTTATTTCAGTATGTTAAGGCCAGGTGGTTTTACTGACCTTGTGACTTAACCAGGAAATCAACTTTGAGCCCCCAGTGTTTCGTCCGGTGCTGAGAGCGCTCGTCAAAGTGTACGATTAAGCCCCGACCTTTTACCTACTCAGGAAAACTCCTGGGCCTATGTAGATTACGTTTGGTGGGGGAAGGATATAACATACCTCTGATTGGCTATCCGGATACTCATCTGTCTGTGTTGGAGGCCACATGCCCAGCTTCCCAAGAGACTGTCGTGCTGGAGAGAGTGGGAGGAGGAGAGGAAACTATGGTTACATAATGATCTATAATTTACAATAAAACTATAATTGCTCAGACACGGAGTCACAGAGGACACTTGTTGTATTAGCACACCCTAACCCTGGCGTCCCTCTATTCAGTACTGTACCCAGATCAGCCTGTCCCTGTCTGTCTGGCAGCTACTGGGGGCCTACCGCTGACAAAACACGCCCAGCTTGCCTTGGCACAGCACATCGTAATAATACTGGCACCAATTATTACTGTGATAACAGCTTTATTTGAAAAGCATTTTTCATACTGGTCACATCACTAAGCACTTTGAACGATTTCCAAGGGCGATTTACGCCCTGAAATGTATAACCATTAGATTGTATTAGCTCATTACATATTCAGTCATGTTAAACATCCCCTTAGTGTCTACTAACTCCCAGAATCTAAAGTTGCCTCGCAAGCATATATTCTAGGCTGGGTTCTACAATTCATCTTGGAAAAGATTTTCTAAAGCACTTTGTGTTTTGCTGACACAATGAAGGGTCAAGACATGAGTCAGTGATTTTCACTTTCATATATTTTCACTCACTTTTTGATCTGACAGTTAATTGTACAGAAGATCCCAACTTTAGTTTAATCAGTTACCCAGTAGTGTATCATTCAGCCTGTTGGCAAAGGTTGCTTACCAAACAGCACCCACCCTATTCCGTGCACTACTTTGGCACCCTATTCCCTATTTAGTGCACTACTTTTGACCAGAGCCCTGGTCAACAGTAGTGCGCTATTTAGGGAATAGGGTACAATTTGGGATGCACACAAAGACTGTGATCTCTGGAGCAGAACTATTGATGACAGTGAGAATGTTGTATTAGATGTTTGATGATGTAGCACTACCTGACCCAATGGGAGATGAAATAATATCCTCACTGAACTATTACATTGTCTTTTCATCATCTCTCCTGACACAGAAGCACCCCCCCCCCCCCCCCCCCACACACACACACACACGGAAACAATTGAACACACACACTATACACTAACCTGTCCGCGATGAGGGGGTAACAGATAGTTCAGGGGTCGCCAGTCCGTTCTGTAGTAGTAGAGGTGGAGGAGGAGAAGTGGGACTCTGTACCTCCCTACTGGCTGGCCTCCCCCCTCCTCCTCCTCCCCCGTACAGACTGCTCCTCTGCCTCCGCAGCTCCTTCTCTCTCTCCCTGGCTTCCCGGATATCCTGCTCCACCTTGTCCTGAGACACCGATGAGGAGCGCAGCTTGAAGAAGGGGTTTTCCTTTGGAACCTCCTCTTCCTCCTCCTCCTCCTCCTGATCCATCCTCCCTCCATCCTCATCCCTCCAAAAACCCCTTCTCTCTTCTCCGCTGAGTGCACTGGTTGAGGAGTATATAGAAGCGGAGTCGACCACGGTGAGGCCCTGTGTCTCGGTGAGCGTGCCCGTACTGTGGGAGTGCCTGAGGGGCTTGGAGACGTGGTGGACGTGGGCCGGAGCGGGGAGAACCAGGTGGTGGTGGTTATCCAGGATGATGATCTGGCCCCCGGCGCTCTCGGAGAGAGTGGGGCCCCGGGGGACAGGGGCCCTATGAGGGGTGTAGGTGATGCCTTTAGGTGTTCCGGAGGGGCTCTGGTTCTGGGTCTGGGACATCAGCTCCAGGCTACTACGTCTTCTCTCCCCGAACGAGCCTCCGACAAAGGACACAGATGAAGCGTCGTTCCCCTGGATCTCCAGGGTGGAGAGGTCACTCGCCGAAGCCCAGGAGGGTGCCTTGCTCTGGGACAATATCATCGAGGATGTCTCCTTGGGCTCCTGGAAAGCTTCGAATAACTTCTTCCTTTCCTTGAGCTGGCGTACTGTCCCCTTGTCATAGGAACCTCTAACTTTCCCTAGTCGAACCAGGACCTGTTCCCTCTGGGTCTCTACACTGATCTCCTTCTGCATCTTCTTCCCTGCAAACAGACGGTCCTTCCCCCCCTGGCTCTTGTCCGACTTGGAAGGCAGGGTCTCAGTCAAGACTGACTTCCTTAGGGGGATGTCCACATATTCCTGGGTGGGCGGCTTGTTGTGGAGGCCCCTGGATCTCCTGAGGGACTGCTCACGCTGCACTGCCCGACGGATCTCCCTCTCGATGGGGGTCTCGTCGGCCGGAGGCGAGGTGAGGGTGGAGGTGGTGGTTTGGAGCTCCACAGTACTACCAGGGGAGAAGTCGGCAGATACGCCGCTGTCACTCTGGCTGTCATCGAACAAGTCCCCTCCCAACTTCATCTTGGAAGCTTTGCTGTGACTGTCTCTCGACATCAACAACCCAGAGTTTGTCCTCTTTTCTTCGCTCCGTTTCTCTTTTTTCTTCCTGTCTGCCTCGCCCGCTGCACCAAGTCCACTCGCTCTCTGCCTTCTCTCTCCACCTGTTTGCCTGTTGTCTCCCTCCCTCTTTCCCACCTTTCTCTCTCCACCCGCCTGCTCTTTCACTACAACACAGCCAGAGCCAAGGAGATCTGCCTTGACCTGATTAGCTGGCTCCTTGGCGACTGTCGCCAGGGGCGGAGCCAGAGTTGCTCCCTTGAACACCTGTTGTGCTGCCACTTCCTGGTTACTATGATGCGTCAGGGCAGCAGTGACATTTCGTAACAACTGCTCCCCCTGCTGTTTGTCTGGTGTAACTACATCCAGGGGCTGAGCCAGGTCTACTAGTTGGCTACAAGAGGAGGATCTAGAGGAGGTGGATTGCTCAGGCTGAGGGAGTTTGCTTCTGGTACTGTCCAGCCTAACCCACTGCCTCCGGGCTGAGCTGATGTCTAAAGGCTTGGAGTCAACACTCTGGTTCTCCTCTCCATCACCGGCAAGAGCCGATTCAGGATTTTTTGGGGACTCAGAGAATATGTCATCGGAACTCTCTCTTTTTAGTGGAGAGTGGGTGGTAGTGCTAGTTTCAGCAGCCTTCATAGTATCATGGTTGTTATTGTCTGACATTGTCTTCTCTCTGTCACCACTGATTGGGCACTCACTAACCTCTTGCTTGTCAGCTACCTGCACTGATGGGGTGCTACTGCTAGTTTCAACAGGACCCCCTTCTACAGAAGCCTTCTCAGTAGCACACACCGTCTCTGACAGCCTCTGCTCAAATTCACTTCTAGCTGGACGCTCTGTATTCAACTGCAACCGCACAGCGCTATTTTTCATCATCTCAACAGACTGAAACTCCTCTACTTTGTCTTCCTTGGCACCATCTTCTTCTTCTTTGTCTTCCTCCACAACGTCATCAAGGTGAGATCTCGAAAGCCACTCCTGGCTACCCTGGCTGTCAGATGACGACATTTCCTCCTCTACAGGGTTAGTGATCACCTCCACCTTACCATCACTGATACAGTCAATGTATGGCTGGGTCTCTGGAGCGCCCTCTGCAGGTGAGGCTTGGCCAGTGCAGGCAAGAGGCAACCGAAAAGCAACGGCATCTTCCTCCTTCTCACAGTGATTGTCATCTATCATATTAAGGTCTCGTTCCAATTCACTATCACCTACCTGGATTCTACTACTAGGCACCTGATTTACCCCAGAAAGTGCCTCCTGCTCCATTTTAGGAACCACTTCTGCCATTTTGTTTGTTGAGTCTGTAAGGTTCTCACTTGAGGGAGACACTTGGGGTCTAGGCTTTGGAGCCTCTGGAGATTCCGACCCCAGGTCTTCTGACTTTGTCCTGGGTGCCTGTTTTACCAACGGGTGAGGACGAGGGGTAGTGTCCTGGGCCAGAGTGGGGTCCATTTCGCCCTCCTCCATCCCCCAAACCTCGCTGGCCCACTCGTCCAATGAGTCGGCTGAGCTCTGTCGGTTGGCCACCGGCTCCATTGTTGCCATGATGAGACGGGTAGACTGCCAATTGGCTGGCTCTGTTGACTTGAAACAACAGTCTGGACTAGAACAGTTTATAACAGTCAGTCTTCAGCAGGTCGGTCTGGGAGAAAGAGGACAGAGAGGAAATGGAACGTTTAGCGGAGCTGAACAAAAAACAAACCTGGAGTGGAAACCCATTTTCAGACCAATTTTCAGATCCATTTTCTGTCCTCATACGCATAAAGTCAAATATTGTTGTCATTCATACTGTATTCCCATACTCCTTACTGTTTGACACACCATTCACTCTGTGTTGTAAAGCTAAATGGTTTATACACCTGTTATAATGCCAACCAGTTGTTGTTGTTAATGCATTGCAGAATGGTTATGGTATTGTATTGCATTGTGTTAGTCTTTGGCAATGAGGTAAAAATGACTAATACACACACGATTCTCCTCCTCTGCAGTAGCCTGACGACTCAAACTGAATTCTTCCGCTGTTCTGTAGTTCGCTACGTACTTCAGAGAGGAGAAGAAACGTTCATGGGCGTGGCGCTCGGTTGGAGCAATATGGTTGGGTAGCCAGGCAACCTCTGCAGTGTAACTTGGAAAGTTTTCTGCTGAGTGGGTCAATCTTTAATGTGCTTAACCACCTCAGAGCCAGAGGCTCAGCAATGCTCTCTCTCACACACATGCATGCGAGTGTTGTACACCAGCTGAGTGAGCGGAACAATGGGTCTGTACTTTGTCCTCATTATTGCCATGGCACCCATGGCACCTCTCTCTCTCTCCCTTTCAAACAACTTGAATAGGTTCATTTACACTCCAAAACAGTCTCACTTTCCAATTTATCACTTAAGCCCCAAAACCATTATAGTATATTTTTCTCCCCATCCTTACTTTAATCAACACTTTCTCTCTAGCATCTCATTTATCCCCCTTCTCTCTCCCAGTCACACTTTCTCTCTAGCATCTCATTTACCCCCCTTCTCTCTCCCACAGTCACACTTTCTCTCTAGCATCTCATTTATCCCCCTTCTCTCTCCCAGTCACACTTTCTCTCTAGCATCTCATTTATCCCCCTTCTCTCTCCCACAATCACACTTTCTCTCTAGCATCTCATTTATCCCCCTTCTCTCTCCCACAGTCACACTTTCTCTCTAGCATCTCATTTATCCCCCTTCTCTCTCCCAGTCACACTTTCTCTCTAGCATCTCATTTATCCCCCTTCTCTCTCACAGTCACACTTTCTCTCTAGACATCTCATTTATCCCCCTTCTCTCTCTCTCTCACAGTCACACTTTCTCTCTAGACATCTCATTTACCCCCCTTCTCTCTCACAGTCACACTTTCTCTCTAGCATCTCATTTATCCCCCTTCTCTCTCACAGTCACACTTTCTCTCTAGCCTCCCCCTTCTCTCTCTTCCTGGTTACTCAGGTCCCCAGTTTCTAACACCAGACAGAAAAAACAGATTCTGCATCCATCCTCCCTGCTTCCCCTCCCTGCTAAACCATTCACAGTGTGATTCACAGTACTGTGGCTTTTAACACGCACAGACGCGCACGCACGCACGCACGCACACACGCACACACACACACACACACACACAAACACACAAACACTCACAGTGCCCTGGGTTTTGGCACGCGCTGTAAGGAATCATTAGCAGAGGCATGTGGGACAGAACAGAGAGGACTGGGGGTGAACCAATGGGATGAACAGTAGATCTGGGACAGTACGACAGTGTGCAGCGGTCCTGGCCTGGCATACTGCACGTTACATTCAGAAAACAATGCCATGTCCTGACCTGGACGTGATTACATTCACATAACAATGCCCTGTTAGAGCGGACAAGCCTGGACCCCTTCACTATGAATGGAGGAACATGGGATAGGACATGGGGTGATGGGTTTATAACTGGCCATAGGGTCCTGCCCTGCAGGCTATTCATTGGTTCACCTCCTGCCCTGCAGCCTATTCATTGGTTCACCTCCTGCCCTGCAGGCTATTCATTGGCGGGAAAATGTTGTGGATAGAGCTAGAATATCAAGATTGGACATGCACCTTTTTACAGATAAATGATATTGTGACAGACCAGGCTGTCCCCTCTAACCATTACATTTCTATCTTCAAAGTAGATCATACTTTTTACAACATAAGAATATTGGAAACGTGCAAGTCAACCACAAAGGTAGTGTACATTGGGACGCAGCCTGACTTGGATTCCAACAGTGAATACATTTCAAATGGATATGTAAATGGGTGTTCCTCCACTTGAGAAAATAACAGGTCCTTGGGCTATGAAAGAGGAGGGACACACACACATGAAAATGATGTTTCGCCACAGTAGGGAGGAGAAAACATTTAACTATTGTGAGAAAGAAAGCTCCTTAAATCCCTATTTAGGAACACACACACAGACAGACGGTCTTGTTTAACTAACCTTGTGGGGACACACAATTGATTCCCATTCAAAATCCTATTTTCCCTAAACCCTGACTTGAACTTTAACCCCAAAACCTAACCTGAACACTAATTCTTGCCTTACCCCTAAACGGCTAGAATTAGCCTTTTTTGTTGTGGGGACTGACAAAATGTTCCCAGTTGGTCAGATGTTTTTTTGTTTACTCTTCGTGTGAGGGAGCTCTAGCAGGGCAGAAATTTGACAAAATGACTTGTTGGAAAGGTGGAATCCTATGACGGTGCCATCTTTAACGTCACTGAGCTCTTCAGTAAGGCCATTCTACTCCCAATGTTTGTCTATGGAGATTGCATGGCGGTGTGCTCGATTTTACACAACTGTCAGCAACGGGTGTGACTGAACTAGCCGAATTCACTAATTCAAAAGGGGCGTCCACATACTTTTGCATATATAGTGTATTTTACAGGGAGCACAAAGCTGACCTCCAATGGGACTGTCCCAGGATATTCCCATGTGCCGTGAGGTAACAGGGAGTTGGGAAGACGCAGATCAGTGGGATATAATATAATAGGATAATATCTCTCCTCATTAGCAACAAGGCTAAACTTGATCAAAGGAGCTTCAGGAAATGTGATGATCATTAAATATACATTTCCCACAGGGGGTATTGCATATAAACTTCATATTTTCTTTTATGGCTGGCAATTATTTTATATGGACAACTAGTGGTATGTAAAATATGTTTTCCATGTAATAAACATTGAATAAAGACATTAAACCAACAGCATATTACAAATGAGATCTGTAACAGGAATCTATAATCTGATAAAGCTAACCTTCTCACAACAAGGAGGACTACACTGTACCAGGACCATGGTTACATACAGTGCATGGCACACACTGGGACATCACTTTAAAGGAGCCCCTCAATACCTAGTAAGTTTATGGCACCTACCTGTTGATGTGGTATCGTCTGTGCTGGTGACGACGCCACTGGGCTGGAACGTTCCTGATCTACAGGGGAGCTTCTTATTCTTGTTGTGGAATTTGGGACGTCGATCCTACAGGTACGTCATGTCTAATCAGAACCAAGTACCCAAGTAGGACCCAATAGTTCTGAAAGTAGGTTACTCTCTCCCTGGCCCTGTCCATGTCCGTACTCACACCCACATTTCCCCCCTTGCTTGTGCACGCCCACATCTGCAGAAACACTCTCTCACTCACAAATGGCAAATTGTTCACTGTTCCATCCAGTTTAATCTGAGAATTAACAGTATGAGAACTTTAATGCATGGACAAATGAGGTTATGCCAAATTATACAAAAGTAATCCAATTATAAAATACTTTTCTTTCCCATTGTGCATAGAGTTTGGAGCGGTCCTAATGACGTCCTGACATTCCTGCTGGATCCCACTGTCTCTGTGAATTAGCTTCAGCTCTGGGACATTAAATCAGTCTGTGAACGAAATTACATCTGTTAAAGAGGCAAAGAAGACAGAATAATATGACAAATCCTGCATCTTTTTTCCCCCTCAAAATTCTACAGGTCATCGACAAACAGTAAACACAGAAATGTTGGATTACAAAACAGATGACAGAAAACGTGTCTCTACATCGGTCTCACGGCCCCCACTCTCTGATCACACTGATCGAGCTTCGTCTTCATCTTCTCCTCCTCCTCAGTGTTTCCAGGGGAGCTCATAGGAACCACAGAGGGCATTCCCTGGCTCCATCACCACTGGCGGCGGCAGCCCCATACACTCCACCTGTTTCCTGAACTCCTCCATCTCCTCTTCCTCCACCTCTCTCCCACCCTCCGTCTTCCTCAGCAGGTACAGGTCCGTAGACTCCCTCCTCCTGGAGCTCACCTCCCACCTAAAAAAATAATTATACTTTACTGTTGTACTTTGCTTTCTTGTACTCACACCGGCACTTGTTTTTCTTCCTGGCACTGGTTTAGTTGATAGAGCAGGCGTATTCAACTCTTACCCTACGAGATCCAGAGCCTGCTGGTTCTTCTGTTCTACCTGATAATTCATTTCACCCACCTGGTGTCCCAAGTCTAAATCAGTCCCGGTCCAGAGTTGAGTTTGAGGGTGATAGAGGCTATCCACTGGGCACACACTGGTTGAATCAATGTTGTTTCCACGTCATTTCAGTGAAATGACTTCTGTGCCCAGTGGGTGTTTTGAAGAACGGTTCACTTGCAGTGATTGTAATGCAGTATGTGGTTGTTTCTACCTACCTGACCTGAGTTGAATAGCCTACACCAGTGTTTCTCAACTCCAGTCCTAATCTACCCCCAACAGTACACATTCTTGCTGTAGCCCTGGGCAACCACACCTGACTCAACTTGTCAAGGCCTTGGTGATTAGTTGACTAGTAGAATCAGGTGTGTTTTGTGTGGATCTCCAACAGAAACGTGGGTACACCTGGACCAGAGTTGAAAAACACTGGAATACCCCCTAACAGTAAGTTGTTCTGGATAAGAGTGTCTGCTAAAATGGCTCAAATGTACAATTCTATAAATGACCCACTTCATCACCAGACAGTCTGGGCAGGAGGTCTCCAGGAAGACCCCAGTGAGGTTGAATCGGCCCCCCACGTCGAACTGGAAGGTGCTGTTGTCGTTGATGAGTGAGATATTGTAGGTTAGAGACTTGCATCGGCTGCCGAAACGGTTAGTCTGGGTGTAGTGGACGGTTGTGGTGGTGTTGGAGTTCTGGGTGGTGTTGGGGGTGGAGGGTGAAAACTCCATGGTGATGCCGTCTCTGGTCTGTGAGAGAGATGAGATGTGATTATTATTAGTTTTCATACAGAAACCACTATAGAAACAATCCATACAACATACAAAATTGTCACAGAACAATTACCGGTACATTGAATGTGGAAAGGCAGGTTAAATGTAGCCTAGATGACAAGTGTGCTACAAATATATTTAAAGGGGGCAATCTGCAGATGTTACATCCATTTTTGGACTTAAATATTTATGATATATACCCATTGATTCTTGAAGAATAGAACTTATAAATGCCTCATGAGCTTAGTTCAACTGTCATACCCCATACAGAACCCCAAATATAAGCTTGTTTCAATCCAATGTTTTGTAAACATTGTAAATGCCTCAAAACATGCTTAAAACTATAATTGTGATATCTTGGATGGTCAGTCCTTGCTTTCATAACTCACATTTTTCCAGGCCTATCCCTTGTTTTAACTTTGGACCAGGGTCCGCATAGGACTCTAGGGAATAGGGTGCCACATAGTGGATAGGGTGCTACCTTGAGACTCTCCAGGGATGCAGGGTGGCTCAGGCTGCCTGCGACGAGGGCCCATTTCCTCAAGAGCTGCTGGTCTAGTCGTGGTGGATCCATGGGCTTAAGGAGGTCCTCACAGGCTAGAACTACAGCAGGAGCTGATTGGCTAAAAGACAGGAAGTACAGGAGAGTCGTGGCACATAGAGCGAACATGGCTTCAGTGTCTAGGTCTCACTATATCTATGCACCAGTATATCTATAGCTATAGAATCTACGATATGTATCACTATATCTATCTTATATATTTATATGTATCACTATACCTACAGCATCTATCTACTGTATGTCTATGTGTCATTGATGTGTCTGTGTGTATGGACCACTGGTGCTGGGATTGAGGGGCCCAGTCTTATAGCTCTGCTATGGTACAATGTTCTTCAATGTCAGAAAGTTCCACAGTTGCAGAGTACCAGTAAACTGGCACTTTTCCAAGGCAATTCCAAGGTTGCGAAATAAAAACAAATTTTTGTTAATCTATGTTCTGTGCTTATCTGGTGAAAAGTTGCATGCTTTTATCTGAGACATTATTCCATAGTGTCAAACATGAAACAATCCATGAGACTCATTTACGTCGTGTTCTCTTAACTCTTCTAGTGTTCTCCAAACTCTTCTAGTGTTCTCCAAACTCTTCTAGTGTTCTCCAAACTCTTCTAGTGTTCTCCAAACTCTTCTAGTGTTCTCCAAACTCTTCTAGTGTTCTCCTAACTCTTCTAGTGTTCTCCTAACTCTTCTAGTGTTCTCCTAACTCTTCTAGTGTTCTTCTAGTTTTTCTGCAGGCATACAGTGTATCAATTGTGTTATTGACTATACGTTTGTTTATCCCATGTGTAACTCTGTTTTGCTTTATCTTGGCCAGGCCGCAGTTGTAAATGAGAACTTTTTCTCAACTAGCCTACCTAGTTAAATAAAGGTGAAATAAAATTAAGAATTGCTCTGGTACAATACACAGTGCAATTGACCTTTTGTATGTTCAGAACACTGGTGTGGCTTAGCGTCGTACCACAACTAGGTATTTATTTAACAATTCTAACTTGACAAATGACAGGCCATGATATATTGGCCACATACCACAAACCCCTGAGGTGTCTTATTGCTATTATAAACTGGTTACCAAGGAAACAAATGACTGGTTTTGTCATACCCGTGCTATACGGTCTGATATACCACAGCTATCAGACAATCAGCATCCAGGGCACAAACCACACAGTTTATAAAATACAATTGACCTTTGCTATGTTCAGAGCACTGGTGTGGCAAAAGCCTGTGTGGGAAAAAGTTGCCTGCATCCCAAATGGCACCCTAATGCCCAAGAGCCCTGGTCAAAGGTAGTGCCCAAGGGACCTGGTCAAGGGTAGTGCACTATGAAGGGAGCGGGGTGCCATTTGGGATGCACCGTTGTGTGTTTGGACTCTTCCCGTCAAAGGTTACTCCATAATCTGTGTGTTTTAGCTTAGAATGGAGCAACATGGTAGTTTTTCATTGTCCAATGTTGACAAATGGTGAGACAGGAGACAGGACATCAAATAATATTTTACAAGTGTCAGTTTAATCACTAAACCATTATTGATTAGTTCAAAAGTATCCTGTTGAAAGAAAGATATACATAAACCCCCACTCCCACTTGATTTCATGGTGGCTGTATACATGTCAGAGCACTGTTTGTATTCTATGGAAAATACACTGAGAAAATAAAATGCATAGAATTTAGATATAAAAACATACTTTCCCTTTAACAGTTGATAATGGACCAAAATAAGATTGAGAAATGTTGACTCCAATGCTTCCCACAGTTGTGTCAAGTTGGTTGGACTTCCTTTGAGTGGTGGACCTCTCTTAATCCACACAGAAAGCTGTTGCAGTTCTTAACACTGAAACCGGTGCGCCTGACACCTGTTACCAAACCCTGTGCAAAGGCATTTCAATAGGTTGATTGCCCACTGACCCTCAATGGCACACATGCACAATCCATGTGCAAGTGGATTTAACAAGTGACATCAATAAGGGATCATAGCTTTCACCTGGTCAGTCTGTCATAGAAAGAGCAGGTGTTCCTAATGTTTTGTACAGTCAGTGACCTACTTTCAACCAGAGACCATAGACCCTGGTCAACAGTAGAGCACTTTGTTAGGACTAGGGTTTCATTTGTGACACATACCTACTGTACTGGGCATGATTCAATCCTCAGGCCTTTCTGACACATACCTACTGTACTGGTCATGATTCAACCCTCAGGCCTTTCTGACACATACCTACTGTACTGGTCATGATTCAACCCTCAGGCCTTTCTGACACATACCTACTGTACTGGTCATGATTCAACCCTCAGGCCTTTCTGACACATACCTACTGTACTGGTCATGATTCAACCCTCAGGCCTTTCTGACACATACCTACTGTACTGGTCATGATTCAACCCTCAGGCCTTTCTGACACATACCTACTGTACTGGTCATGATTCAACCCTCAGGCCTTGCATTGGACAAAATAAGATAAGGGCCTTCGATAAGCATTTCCCTTGTAAATGAATTCACTAAAAACACACATAAGCGCCCCCCCAAACAGAATTCCTATCACAGCCTGCACAGTTCAGTTTAAAGCAGGTTCTGTGTGAATAGTAGGGTGGATACACAGATACAGCATAATGGATCAAGACTGGTCTTTCATTCTCAGTACCAGCCAACAGTAACACAGGCAAGGCTGACAGGGTTGTGTTCATTAGGAAAAAAACTTGAGTTCATCAGGGTTGTGTTCATCAGGGTTGTGTTCATCAGGGTGGTGTTCATCAGGGTGGTGTTCATCAGGGTGGTGTTCATCAGGGTGGTGTTCATCAAAAGAAAAAAAACTGACTCGAACAGGGAGGGCCTACCTGGACCTGGTCCAATAAGAAAAACACTGGTTTTGAATTTTCATTTCAAAGCACTTCGCCCTACTGAACAAAACCCAGGTTCCTCTGGATGGGTAACTGAGCTATACCCTTAGGGAAGGAGATCCACAAGGCACTTCAGTAATAACACCATCTTACCACCCCCCATCATTCACAGTGTTAGAGGCAGACTCAAGTCCCTCTTGTAGTATTACACAGAGAAAGCATTGGAGAATTTGGTAGAGAGATAGAGAGCGAACGAAATGATTGATCACATGACAGAGCAGCACTGGCAGGTCTTGCGTTTGGGAGCCACATCGACACCTCCCTCCGCCTCTCCCCTGGTAGCGGTCAGTGTCTCTGGGGTGGCTTGAGCCTGCTCCCCCAAGGCCAGGGTCTGGGCCTTGGATGGGAACAGCAGGGGCTCCTGCTCTGGCTCAGTCCGGGGCTCCACTAGGGACACCTCCAGGAACTGGCCCCCAGGGAGGATGGCTGATTCTGGGGCCAGCGAGGCCTCCTCTTCCCCCTTGACTTCCACTTCAGTCTTCACTTCCACATCGCCCTCTGCCGGCTCGCCTGCAGCCTCTCCCTCTGCGTCGGGCCTAGGGGTGAGTAAGGTCTCAGAGTAGACGGGAACGGCAGCCACAACGCCATCATCTGGGGCCTGCAAGTCAGACACAGGAGCTTCCTCTACTGGCTGCGCCTCTTCCTCTCCACCACTGTTTCCCACACCCTCCATCTGTCTTTCTCCTAAATCTCCTATTACTGTGTCCATCTGTCCTTCTCCTAAATCTCCGGTTACTGTGTCCATCTGTCCTTCTCCTAAATCTCTAGTTACGGTGTCCATCTGTCCTTCTCCTAAACCTCTGGTTACTGTGTCTGCCTCTGTCTCAGTCTCTTTTGCTACTTCTGAGGACTCTTCAGGAGTTGTCTCTGGTTTCGTCTCCTCAATTCCTCCTTCCTCAGGAGATTCTGACCTCTGATTGGACACGGCTGAATCTACTTCCTGTTCCTGACCCGTAGAGGAAAGATCATTTGCCAGCTCGTCTCCCTCGTCATTGATAATCACTCGCTCCGCTCGCATCATGATCAGTCCTCCTTCCTCGATTACCGGAGCCTCGCCTGGCTCCGCCTCCGTGAGCCCCAGGAACGTCATGCTAATGGCACCATCTTCAGGGACGACTGTCACTGGACCGTTGGTGCTGTTGTGCAGTCCGCCCTCCTCTGATGCATTGTGGGTAGCAGCTTGCCCCTCCCCCTCTCCTCTCCCATTGGTGAGGATCTCAGCTCGTTCCAATAGTGCTGCCTCAACTGTTCCTAAAACTGTGACAAGACAGACAGATCATAGTTAGGAAATGTTTCAATCATCTTCCCAGTCTTCTATCAGCAAGACCCTTGGCAAGGATGCACATTAATCTTACCAAGCTCTGGAAAGTCCAGCTAGAATAGTGAGCACGGAAGAAGCAGGAGAGTGGAACATTTGTAGAAACTTGGAGAAAGTTATGGAGAGTAAAGGAGAAAGACAAGAAAAAAAGAGGCCAGCCAATGGGACGAGTGATATTAGAAATCCAAAAGAAGTGAAGAGAGAGCAGCTTCCAGAATCAACGCTGTTCTGGACTCATGACAGAAGGTCCTAATGATAGGAGTGACATTTCAGCACCAAGCCAAAGGCATGTTGCCCATCCCTGTGACCCTGAATCTAACCAACCAGAACATTTCCACTGACTTGGCTTGTGTTGTGTGCTCTTTGCCCCATAGAAATAGAATTACTAGACACATCATGGTGCAGCCAAACAGCAGTGGTCTAAAGGAATTTTCACGTTCTACAAATTCTATTTCTATGCTTTCCCCTGATAACGTCACACATGAGATTCTTCATCAGCATCAATTTCTATGTATTCCATCTCATTCAAATGCATAGATACTGTATGCATGTATGAACTTCCACTGACGAATGAATACAAAGTATTGCCTTTGTAATACAAATACCATCAAAGGCCAGTACAGTCTGTAGTGTCTTCTGGGACTAGAACCCATTTCAGTTGATTCAGAGTAAGGAGAGATGAAGGTAACATTGTTAACCCCTTACCGGATTCAGCCTCTACTTCTTCCTGTCCATTCTCCAAGATAACTGCTTGGTCTGCTTCTGTGGGAATATATGGAAGTAAGACTCTTTTTAAAATCAGTGTTTATTAAGCCCAACATTCAACTGTCCCGATTCTGTTCAAATCTATTGGGTTATTTACGATGTCTTTTTACCCCACATCACATTCATTACCAACTCAAGCAGAAACAAAGACGTATTCTTTTATCTTTCAACAATTCAATTGATTGGGTCAAGTAATCTCAAGCTAGTGGAACAACGACCGCTACCAGCGGTTGCCAACAGTAACCGGTGGTGACAGCTAGACAGTCGCTCATTCATTCAGAGACGGGTGACACCTACCTGCTGTAGCCTCCACCACCACCGCTGCATTCTATTGGAGGAGACAGACAGGGGCGGGGTTAGACACTCCAACCACATGCCATTCTTTTATTCTTTTCAGTCTCAAGTTGTAACCGTGACCCAAGATGAGGAATGCCATTATAAAAAGGGTAGATGAGCAATGTCGTTCACGCATTTTCAACCCACAAGAGGGAGCTAATGAGACTTTAGGGCCCACCCTCCACCAGCGACTACTCAATACTAAATATACCTACTTTAAAAAGGCAGACTCAGTGAAATGACGTTGCCACAAGCAGCACCGCAGATATTGAGATGAGTGAGATGCAAAGACTTCCCTCTCACACAGTATCTGCGCGTGTGTACGGGGTTCTCTCAGTTACAGCCTGGTAGCCAGGGCACCGAAACAGCATAGAAGTTGAGCCTCGCGCTTCAGCGCTCTTAGTTGTTACGGAAATTGACCCACTATGCCGTTTACTTTCTGCTTCTACGTCAGATCACCGAGTCAACCTTTAAAATCAAAAGCCCAGTGTTGAGGGTAGTCCCATCTCTGCCATGCCACAAAAACCCCCACTATCATACGAGTCAACCTTCACAGGTCTGCTCCTTGGCTACGAGACTAAACAACACGCTCGGTGTGTGATTCCCGTCTCTACAACCTCTAAAATCAAAGGTTAGGAGAAGAAATACAAAACAAAAGAATTGAAGAGGAGGAGAATTCTTTGTTGTAAAATACAAGGTCATTCTGAGGTAAACAGTCGCGGTTGCCTTGAGGTGGAGCGATTACACACGTCTAAGTGGTACATTGTTGATGCACGGAGGGCTTGGTCTTGGTAAAGCTCCTGCTTCTGAACGAGAGGTGCTACATCAAAGCTGCATGAACGTATTATTATGGGAAAATGTATTATTCCTCCGAAAGGAGCCTCGTCGGTCAGGACTGGTGGGAAGAACGGACGTAATGATCGGGGCTGCTTGTTCTGGCATGTATTCTAGCTAGCCCATTCAATTGGTCTGTGTGCATCAGTGAGTGTTTGTGTGTGTTACTCACAGCTTGGCCATCCTAATTCTCTCTGTGTCTGTAGGTGTGTGTAGGTGTGCACATTTTAGTGCCAGATGTCCTCACAAGAGTAGTAAACCAAGTGAGGCCAGTCCTGACTTGTAAAAAAATATATGTTCGGCTTAGAATTAGAGTTTAGGGGAAAAATGTGAATCAATTGTTGGTCCCCAAAAGGTCTTCACAAGTATATGTGTCACTCACAGCTCGGCCATCTTCCATCTGCTGCTCCAGTTTCTCCTCCTCCTCCGCTAACCGTTGACTCTCTGTCTGCAACCTGACACACACACAGACACACAGTTCTTTAGCGTTAGTTTCCAACCTCAGCCAGAACAAACCATTCACTTTTAACCTCACATTGATAAAAAAGGTAGTGCTATAAGAAACGTACAATACATGCAAATACACTACGAGGTGCAGATACTATAACCCCTACGAGGTGCAGAGACTATAACCCCTACGAGGTGCAGAGACTATAACCCCTACGAGGTGCAGAGACTATAACCCCTACGAGGTGCAGAGACTATAACCCCTACGAGGTGCAGAGACTATAACCCCTACGAGGTGCAGAGACTATAACCCCTACGAGGTGTAGAGACTATAACCCCTACGAGGTGCAGAGACTATAACCCCTACCAGGTGTAGAGACTATAACCCCTACGAGGTGTAGAGACTATAACCCCTACGAGGTGTAGAGACTATAACCCCTACGAGGTGTAGAGACTATAACCCCTACGAGGTGTAGAGACTATAACCCCTACGAGGTGTAGAGACTATAACCCCTACGAGGTGTAGAGACTATAACCCCTACGAGGTGTAGAGACTATAACCCCTACGAGGTGTAGAGACTATAACCCCTACGAGGTGTAGAGACTATAACTCCTACGAGGTGCAGAGACTATAACCCCTACGAGGTGTAGAGACTATAACCCCTACGAGGTGTAGAGACTATAACCCCTACGAGGTGCAGATACTATAACCCCTACGAGGTGTAGAGATTATAACCCCTACGAGGTGTAGAGACTATAACCCCTACGAGGTGCAGAGACTATAACCCCTACGAGGTGCAGAGACTATAACCCCTACGAGGTGCAGAGACTATAACCCCTACGAGGTGCAGATACTATAACCCCTACGAGGTGTAGAGACTATAACCCCTATGAGGTGTAGAGACTATAACCCCTATGAGGTGTAGAGACTATAACCCCTACGAGGTGTAGAGACTATAACCCCTACGAGGTGCAGAGACTATAACCCCTACGGGGTGCAGAGACTATAACCACTAAGGTCAGAGGTGTGTGTATAATCTGAAGCTGGGATCTAACAAACAGCCACAACCCTAGACAGACAACATGGAGAGTATAGAATGTCTTAGAGAATAAGAGTCTTCATACAGCTACTGTGTAGACTATGAGGTGAGGCTGGCCTCCTACAAACACACTGCATGTACAGCACAACACAGATAGGAGTTGAGAGTATAGAAAGACCTAGAAAGAAAGTGTGGTGAGTATGGTATCTATGGTGTGAACTAAGCATTGAGAGCATCTAGTAAGTATCTATCCCTATACAGGTAACGTGGTGAGTATACAGATAGCCCTATACAGGTAATGTAGTGAGTATACAGGTATCCCTATACAGGTAATGTGGTGAGTATACAGGTAGCCCTATACAGGTAATGTAGTGAGTATACAGGTAGCCATATACAGGTAGTGCTATACAGGTAATGTGGTGAGTATACAGGTAGCCCTATACAGGTAATGTAGTGAGTATACAGGTAGCCCTATACAAGTAATGTAGTGAGTATGAGGTATATAATAGGAGATTCCTACTTGTCTATGTGTTGCTCCATCTCCTGGGCCTGGGAGCCCCACAGCGGGGAACGAGGCTCTGAGGATGTGGGGGAAGAGGGGCCGTCCATCAGCCACTGGTCTCTAAGAGACTTCCTCTGGATGGAGAAAGAAAGCGCGAGAGAGGGAGGGAGGACACAGGGAGAGATTGAGGGAGGGAGGACACAGGGAGAGAGGGAGGGAGGAAGGACATATGGAGGGCACATGGAGAGAGGGAGGGAGGGAGGGAGGACACAGGGAGAGGGAGGACACAAGGAGAGAAAGAAAAGCATGTCAGTCAACATTGTCAACGTCATAGGCATCATCCAAATCATGCACTCCTACTCAGACACAACATGAGCTTAATGCAACATGGCATTGTCTTTAAATCTGACAGGTTTGTCTTCATTCTCACACACTATTGTTATGGTGTCAGCCGGTGGCTGTGACCTTTAAACCTCCCCATCCAATCAGCTTAGGTCACATCTCTCTATTAGACCTCATTCCCCACTCCACTTCCTTTCAATAGCCGCTCAACAGGTGTCCCATCCCTTTAACACTTCAATAAAGCCCTCAACAGGTGTCCCATCCCTTTAACACTTCAATAAAGCCCGTAACAGGTGTCCCATCCCTTTAACACTTCAATAAAGCCCTCAACAGGTGTCCTATCCCTTTAACACTCCAATAAAGCCCTCAGCAGGTGTCCCATCCCTTTAACACTTCAATAAAGCCCTCAGCAGGTGTCCCATCCCATATCCCATACATTCGGACAGGAACACACTCCTTTCTGCCCCAAGTGTGCACTTGCTCACTTCACCTTATCGATTTAAGATTACTAGCCTATGCTTACACCAATCCAATGCTTTTAAATGCATGACGGGGAGTGAATGAGTGTACGCTTTTGCGAGCAAGGTAACGAATTGGAACACAGGGTCTCTCCTATCCCACCACTCCCTTCCTATCCCACCACTCCTCTCCGCTGGCCCCCTCTCACCACCTCAGCTGAAGGTGAAATGCACAGCAGAGCACTGACAGGAAGTCTGCAGAGAGCACTTCCTTCCTGTTTCTGTAGCGGCACAGGTCCTCTCAGAGTGCCAAAATGTGTGTTTGCAGAACACCTCCCTCTAACCCAACAGGACTAATATGAAGTTCAATTAAATGTATTGTTTTCTCATTCTAAGAAATACCTAATCAAGAGGGCCAGAAGTTTGAGTGGTGGGGAAAACCCAGAGAAGGCTGCAAAGACGAAACACCTGTGCACGCTATCCCCGACGCAGGGAAAATAGTCATCTATTATTGAAATACAGTAAGCTTTATGAGACATCTTTTTGAGTGCGGACACCCTCACAACTTTTTGCATAATTAAGAAATACCCATCGTCCTCCAAGAGTGGCTGAAAACAAAACAGTCCACCCCCTTCCCCCAGAGGACTAAAATCAGATCAGGTTACATGATTATAACAATTAGAAGGCTAAAGTACCTCTGTTGAACTGCGAGGCAGCAACTTTATAGGCTACTTTTACACTACCTTCAGAGTATGCCGCTTCAATGAGTCTGTTCCCTTAATAGACGACCTCTTTAAAACGGTCCATTTAAATGCATTTCACTGAGTGGACTTTGCAGTTAGCATTGCGTGGCTTCTTCTTCTTCATGTTAGGCCACTTTAATAGCCCTTTTAAAGCTGTGTCTGGGTCTAGAGACCACTTCTGGTGACAGCCATTGAGAGGTCAATACTACCTTTACCTCTGAGGAGTACAGAGCATGGTTTGTTCCTTCGGTAGTCGGTACAGTACAGTTGCAGACAAGGGGCGTTATTGTAGGCTAGAAGTTAGCCAACCAAAAACGGTGGTTTATGCAAGTTCGTTACAATTTAGCCTCATAAGGGTGGTTGGGGAAATCATTCTTGGAGGTGGATCCAGATAGCAGACTAAGGCAGACCAGTCACCTGAAACCAGTTCCTCATTGGGTGTACAAAAGCAAGGATTTGAGGAATGCGCCCCAGGGCAGTGGGAACGCCAATCTGGAAGTGGTGTGAAAACAATGGATCCGTCCAGTGCAGAGAGCAGAGCACGTAAACACACGCACACCATTCTAGTGAAGGAAGGCCAAACCTCCAGAACTCTGGCAGGCCGTTTCAGGAAGGGTGTGTGTGTTCTCAAGTAGACTAGGAGTTGTGTGTTGCTTGGAATGGAGTTTGGAACTGAAGTAAGCCCCTTGCTAACAAGCTGGAATGAGTCCGTACAGAGTTTTGGCGGAACAACATTATGGCTACATTCTACATTTGTGGGGAAAGAAGAATGAGTGTGGGGGTTCTGTCCAGCATCCACCACCATATTCACAGAGAGAGCCTGTGTGTCTGAGTGTATGTGGTCACTTTTCTGTCCAATTGACGTTACACTTCAGAATAAATAGTCCTACATAGTGAGAGGGGTGACGGGTCGGGGACAGTGAGAGGTGGTGACGGGCCGGGGACAGTGAGAGGGGTGACGGGCCGGGGACAGTGAGAGGGGTGACGGGCCGGGGACAGTGAGAGGGATGACGGGCCGGGGACAGTGAGAGGGATGACGGGCCGGGGACAGTGAGAGGGGTGACGGGTCAGGGGACAGTGAGAGGGTGATGGTCAGACCTTCAGAGTGTGTGTGTGTGTCACCTTGAGCTGCTGTAGCCTCAGCCGCTCCTCCTCCATCTCCCTCTTGGCCCTCTCCTGTTCCTCCTGCAGACGACGCTTCTCCTGAGAGAGAGGGGAGAGAGCGAGAGAGAGAGGATGGAGGGGTGAGGGGGCACGAGAGAGAGAGGATGGAGGGGTGAGGGGGCGCGAGAGAGAGAGGATGAGTGGTGAGGGGGCGCGAGAGAGAGAGGATGAGTGGTGAGGGGGCGCGAGAGAGAGAGGATGAGTGGTGAGGGGGCGCGAGAGAGAGAGGATGAGTGGTGAGGGGGCGCGAGAGAGAGAGGATGGAGGGGTGAGGGGGCGCGACAGAGAGAGGTGGAGGGGTGAGGGGGCGCGAGAGAGAGAGGATGAGTGGTGAGGGGGCGCGAGAGAGAGGATGAGTGGTGAAGGGGCGCGAGAGAGAGAGGATGGAGGGGTGAGGGGGCGCGAGAGAGAGAGGATGGAGGGGTGAGGGGGCGCGAGAGAGAGAGGATGGAGGGGTGAGGGGGCGCGAGAGAGAGAGGATGGAGGGGTGAGGGGGCGCGAGAGAGAGAGGATGAGTGGTGAGGGGGCGCGAGAGAGAGAGGATGGAGGGGTGAGGGGGCGCGAGAGAGAGAGGATGGAGGGGTGAGGGGGCGCGAGAGAGAGAGGATGGAGGGGTGAGGGGGCGCGAGAGAGAGAGAGGATGGAGGGGTGAGGGGGCGCGAGAGAGAGAGGATGGAGGGGTGAGGGGGCGCGAGAGAGAGAGGTGGAGGGGTGAGGGGGCGCGAGAGAGAGAGGATGGAGGGGTGAGGGGGCGCGAGAGAGAGAGGATGGAGGGGTGAGGGGGCACGAGAGAGAGAGAGGATGGAGGGGTGAGGGGGCGCGAGAGAGAGAGGATGGAGGGGTGAGGGGGCGCGAGAGAGAGAGGATGAGTGGTGAGGGGGCGCGAGAGAGAGAGGATGGAGGGGTGAGGGGGCGCGAGAGAGAGAGGATGGAGGGGTGAGGGGGCGCGAGAGAGAGAGAGGATGGAGGGGTGAGGGGGCGCGAGAGAGAGAGAGGATGGAGGGGTGAGGGGGCGCGAGAGAGAGAGGATGGAGGGGTGAGGGGGCGCGAGAGAGAGAGGTGGAGGGGTGAGGGGGCGCGAGAGAGAGAGGATGGAGGGGTGAGGGGGCGCGAGAGAGAGAGGATGGAGGGGTGAGGGGGCACGAGAGAGAGAGGATGGAGGGGTGAGGGGGCGCGAGAGAGAGAGGATGGAGGGGTGAGGGGGCGCGAGAGAGAGAGGTGGAGGGGTGAGGGGGCGCGAGAGAGAGGATGGAGGGGTGAGGGGGCGCGAGAGAGAGAGGATGGAGGGGTGAGGGGGCACGAGAGAGAGAGGATGGAGGGGTGAGGGGGCGCGAGAGAGAGAGGATGGAGGGGTGAGGGGGCGCGAGAGAGAGAGGATGGAGGGGTGAGGGGGCGCGAGAGAGAGAGGTGGAGTGATAAACAAAGAGGAAGAAAATAGAAACAGAGGGAGAATAAAGAGAAAACAGAAAGAAGAGGTGAAGATGTAAAAGGAAAGAGGAGAACACCTGGTCAAACCTGTCACACAGGAACCCTCACCATAGAGAGGTGGCCACCTTATAACAGTCACTGTGTCTCCATGGAAATACTGTGGCGTTGTTTTACTGGGCTGAGGGAGACGGCCTGGTGCGACACACTGCACTATGGGTAAATTATTCAGTAGCTACGGACATACAGCGCAAGGAGCAGTGCTTAGTTTCCATGGGCCTGTATGTGGGGTTGTGTGTGTCAGGTGCTTGACTCACAGTGATCGCCTGCAGTCTCTGTTGGTACTTCTCTGCCTCGTCCATCTTCAATCTGTGTGACAAGAAGTTAAAGGTTATAGGTCACAGATATCATTTACCTTAGGAAGTAGTTAAAGTGCTGCTCTAGGAACAGTTTAGCCTTTTAGAGCACAATTAATAAGGTTATATGGACAGGTGGGGGACCTGATCCTTGATCAGCACTCTGACCCTGAGATACCTGGAAGCCTTAGTTGTTTATCTGGACGTTTCTATCTAGCTTGTGTTGTTTCACATTTACGTATCCCTTGTGACATGGCCTCAGGCATCACAAGGCAAATGACTGTGTAACTACATGTTTGTATCCTCACAGCTGACACACAGCGGGACAATATGACTAGCCTGACTTGGTACGTATGAACACAGCCAGGAGGATGTGCTGTACTCGCCAACCTTTATTATAGAGCCTTTGTTTCCTACAACGTAGAAACAGATCATATATGCCATTTAGCAGACGCGTGTGTAACAGACACTCCTTCCAGACCAGGTCCATACGCACTACACTGTTAACTCAATGACATTTACAAATCAAATTGTAAGTGTAGACTAACAGTGAAATGCTTACATACAGGTCATTCCCAACAATGCAGAGAGAGAAATAATAACACAAGGAATAAATACACAATGAGTAACTATATATATAAATAAAACACACAGAGACACACACACGAGGTACCAGTAACTGTTACTATAGCAACACTCTCAGACCCCCCCCCCCCCCAAAGACATTAACTTCTAAGTATGTGTGTGTGTGTGTCCGCTACAGTAGGTGAGAAACGTCATCTTATGGACCCACCACACTAGCTAGCGGTGGCTAAGGTTTATTTGGTTGGCATGGCTTCAGTGCAAACACTCTCAGAGCCTTGGTGTGAAACACACACAGTGTGTAAAAGGATGTATATTTGCCCTGTGGGGAGGCTACATGGTTTCTGCTAGCGTAGCGTTAGCACTCGCTGTGGGAACAGGTGGTTGTATAGCAGGGGCCGTAGCGTATCTTAATCATGACGGGCCCAGGTGCCCCAAAACAATTACGGGCCCCTACCACCACCCATATTTCCCTTAAAATGTAAATGATTTTGTTGGTACGGCTGTGTGTTAATATAACTAAGCATTGTAACAGCAGAGCAGAACCTAATCTAAGGGCACATTTGAAGCTGTTACCAGAGAAGCCGCAATATAGCCAATATATTCAGCACAAATACAAACAAAAAAAATCATAAAAATAACTTTTATCGGCAAATAATAGGCAATAGCCTATATTATAAAACATAAGTACATAGAGCAATCTCTTGACAGAAACACAGCTAATGACCCAGGACATGTTCGCTGAAGTCGTGCACGATGGCAAAACTGACATACCGCTATTTCAAATGATCTGCCTCCTGCAGAGGCCGATAGCAAAAACACCAGCAAATCAATCAAGAGGAGTATTCAAACAGATCTGCTTAAATGGCAGCATGTCTCTTAACACTGTATGATACGCATGTGCTTACTAATTACTCATATAGCCTAGTTAAACGTATAGGCTATGATGACAATGAAATGGCTCAGTGGCCGTGCACCAAAACATGGTTTCCTAAGACAGATAGTCGTAGATTGACAAGCAATGTAGATTAATCTCAATAAATCTGGATTTAAATAGGCTGTCTGGGCAGCCTGCCCTGTAAAAAATATAAGCTTACTCACTCATTTGATTGACATTCGACGGGCCTTGCGCTCTGCGAAGTCGTTGACTAAGGCATTCAAATCCATGTTGCCTGCCCTGGTGATTTCAACAGACAGAACAGCCAACCCACTCAGTCTCTCCTGCCCCATGCTGCTCCTCAGGTATGATTTAATTATTTTCAGTTTGGAAAAGGAGCGCTCGGCACTGGCTACCGTTACAGGCAGAGTCATGAAAAGGAGCACCGCTGTAACTACTTCCCAAAATGTGACTGAATTGTAATGCACAAAGAGCATCCTGACCAGGTCTCTCAGCGTAGTGTGCTTTGCTATTTCCTTCTTAAAAACAGGCCCTGATAGAGAGTAATTGGCCAGGGAAGCTTGCTGATACATCTTTGCTGTGATGTTCAGCCAGTCAGGCCTGTGGTCTCGTAGAGCGCATCATCATCTGCGTTGACCAAGGTAGTGGGAGGGATGGATGGAGTCAGACTCGATGTTGCCCGCAGACTTTTAAATCTGTTTGACAGCTGGTGGATAACGATGTCAATCTTTGCATTAAAGTTGTTGACTCTAAAACTACTCTCCCCAGAAGACAATCGCTCGTCCTCGCATAGCACATCAAAATGACACCTCGCCTTCCTCCTCCGAGTGTCTTCAAATGCGTTCTGAGCTCCCCGTTTGTCGGCAAGGGTCTTAGCAGTGACTTTGGCATTCACAGAATCCTGTGGGAATCCGGACAGGACCTCTATAATGTCCTTGAGTGGGCTGACTGCCCTGTGCAGGTCTGCGTCTTCGGCCTGTAGCATTTTGGAGACAACGTTCACATTTTCTAAAACCTTAGTCTGCAGACTAAAACCATTTTCTAAAACCTTAGTCTGCAGACTAAAACCATTTTCTAAAACCTTAGTCTGCACCGTCTCGGTGAGGGCCATCATCACGTTCCCATATCTGTATCTCAGGGCGTCAAGGGACTCGTATCTAGATGACTGTGTCCCACCCGCTGGTCGTTTTAGAGTTGCATTGTCTTTTCTGATGCAAAATCAAATACCACTCAACACTTACCATCTCTTTATGCTATGCCCGAAGAAGTTGTATAACAGTTCAACAGTATCATAAAACTGTTTAATCTCTGGCACATTTTTGACAGAGTTGTTGAGAGTCAGGTTAAGATTGTGCGCTGCGCAATG
The DNA here is from genome assembly GCF_057628025.1 of Oncorhynchus mykiss. Taxonomy (NCBI): domain Eukaryota; kingdom Metazoa; phylum Chordata; class Actinopteri; order Salmoniformes; family Salmonidae; genus Oncorhynchus; species Oncorhynchus mykiss. Next base: position 2,393,594 of record NC_143038.1, on the reverse strand, counting down.
CACATAAACAGCAAGCGGCTCTTTATCTGATATTCTGGCCGGCACACGCCGGATAGACCCGGCTCATGTTAGCAGCTCCATCATACCCCTGCCCACGCCATTTTGAAATATCCAGCCCATTATCCTCTATGCTGCCCAGGATTTTATGTCGAGTCTCCAGAAATCCCAAAAACAACTGTGATGGTCAGATCTGTGGTGACATTATTTACATCCGTTATCAATCTCACATAGCGATGAACTTGGATTAACTGGTCTACTTTGGAAACATCCGGTCTGGTGTCCATAATAGAAAGAAAATAAAAAATGGGTCTCCCTGAAGGCCACACTTCACTCGCTCGGCGAAGATTTAAATCAGCTCATTTTGGATTTGAGGACTGGGATAGTTAACGGATCCTGAGGTAGTTAACGGATGACAGCAGTTCAATTATACTGAGAAAATTCCCACTGTTGGCTTGCCTCAGCTTTTCACAGTGCCCTCTGAACGCCAAGTTACATGATGCAAGCGTGAAAGTTACATTAATAGGATAGGCGTCCCGCTAGCGGCACACCTCGACAACATCCGGTGAAATTGCAGAGCACGAAATTCAAATTACATAAATATTTAACATTCATGAAAATACAAGTGTTATACATCAAAATAAAGATTAACATCTTGTTAATCCAGGCTTTACGGCGAAAGCATACCATGCAATTATCTGAGGACAGCGCCCCGCTGACAAAAGCATACAAACATTTTCAGGCCAAGTAGAAGAGTCACAAAAGTCAGAAAAAGCGATACAATTAATCACTTACCTTTGATGATCTTCATCTGGTTGCACTCACAAGAGTCCCTGTTTTGTTCGATAAAGTTCCTCTTTATGTCCCAAAAACTCAGTTTTGTTGGCACATTTTGTTCAGTAATCCACTGGCTCAAAGGCGGTCACAACAGGCAGACGAATTCATCCTAATAGTACCGGTAAAGTTTGTCGAAACATGTCAAACAATGTTTATAATTAATCCTCAGGTTGTCTATTGTCTAAATAGTCTATAATATTTTAACCGGACAATAGCGTCTTCAATCGAAAGGAAAAAGAACAAAGGGCGCGCATTGGTCACGCGCGCAAAGGAGCACTGGTTCATTCTGCATGCCACTTACAAAATGGTCTCATTCTTCCTCATTTTTCAGAATACAAGCCTAAAACAAATGTCTAAAGACTGTTGACATCTAGTGGAAGCCATAGGAACTGCAATCTGGGTCCTAACCCAACAGAATGTATAGGCATTCAATTGAAAATTACACACATCAAAAATATCCCACTTCCTGGATGGATTTTCCTCAGGTTTTTGACTGACATATCAGTTCTGTTATACTCACAGACATCATTTTAACAGTTTTGGAAACGCCAGAGTGTTTTCTATCCAAATCTACAAATGATATGCATATCCTAGCTTCTGGGCCTGAGTAACAGGCAATTTGGGCAACTCAGTCATCCAAACTTACGAATACTGCACCCTATCCTAAAACAGTGAACTATGCGCTGCAACACCTGTCGCCAGAAATTTGCTGCGTTACGCACGCCTTCCTCCATTTCTGCGTCAATAGGTGCCATTGAGCTTCCACTGCTCATATACCAAACAGGCACCCATGTGAATCTGGGATGTCTCATGACATGCTATTTTGGATGTTAGATGGCACCAATCTCTCACCCCATTCACCCTCGCATCAGAGAAGAAAGGGGCACTCCAATCTCCGAACAGCCAGCAAGGATCACAATACGCGCAATCTAGCTTGGCCGAATAGCATAGTCAAGTAAGTGGTAATTTCATTCCAGCCTTGGTTGTAGTGGTGTAGTACGACTTGGAAAAACACCGCCTTTCATCATCTATTGGGAATGGGCCAGTAGGTTTACACGAGCCTAATGCAATAACGTGCCATTTAACTTTTGCATCCACATTTGTTGCATAATGCCCCGTCAGGTGGATTGGTAAAAAGGCCATCTATCCCACTTCCACAGCCGCCACGATTCTAGCCTCGCCCTGCTCCTCTTCCTCCACGCCCGGGGATAGCTTGTCCGGCCTGGCTTGTGCTCAGGGTCATATCCTCCGATATCTGACAACCTGTATTCTCCTCTGTCAAAGCTGCTTCTTCTGGCACGATGGAACAGCTTGGCCTTGGCTCACTTGACCCGCTAAAAGCTGCTGCTGGCGATGAGAAACCTACATCCTCTTCTGTTCCCGTTACTTTCCTTGTGATAGTAACTGCTGCACTTGAACTGCATCTGAAAAATGAAACTAATTTTGCTTTCTCATTTTTGGCCTCCACTTTTTAAATCCGTAATTTTTTATTCTGGACTTTCTCTCTTTACTCATTTTTACGGCCGTTGTCTCGATAGTTAGCTCAACGATGACAGAAACAACAATGCTTTGGAGAGTATTTGCACAATGAATCCCAGAATGCATTTCATTATCTTAACATGGCATTGAAACTATTAAATAATATGATTTATTTAGCAAGTTAATTGGATTTATTGTCATTAATACACTAAAATATCACGCTGACGTATGTAGTGGCAAAAAAAAAACATTTTGTTGGTGAAACCATCAGTGGGATCATGTATCATATAGCCTACGTTAAAGACAGATCTTCTCGTCAAATCGTAGACGTGATGGACCCGCGTCAACAATTAATACTTGGGCACGGTGGGGCGGTATTCAAATTACATAGGGGGCCCGCAGCTCCGGGCCCGGGTATGTCGTGGGACGTGATGTGACCACATGTCGGTCTCTCACAGACACACGGTTACTCAGCAGTAATAGAAGGTTGTGGACGTGTCGTGCACAAGTACACATTGAGGTGGACGTGTTGGGGGTTGTGTCAAACTCACATGAGGGGTTTCTAGTCAAGTCTCAGATCAAATGATGAGGGTCAGGTTGGGAAAAGGCTAAATCAGTCCATACGGTGACATCACCGTGGCGATCAAACAGAGTTCAGCCACGCACACTGACACAATTACCCCCGTGTTGCCGTCGGCGACCGACGCAGCACGACACACTTCAAAGCAATGACTGTTTCTGCTCCATTTCCTCCTGACATTTGGAGTTAGAGGGGGACAGAGACCAGGCTGACCCTGTGAGGTTCAAACAGGAAACACACACACACACACCCTTTGTTCATTAGCACAGGTAGAGGTAGTACTTGCTAGTGGAGCATGTCAACACTACCTCAGTTAGCGCAGTAATGTTAAGTAAATGTACGAGTATGGCTTCATTTACATGCATGATGTTTTTAGGGTGCAGACAACAGTTATACAGTAGTGGATAAAGCATAAACAGACTGGGATCCTATCCAGGCTATTCCACTAGTACCCCAGGGTTCTGATCTGTACCTAGGCGTCATGCCATGGGATAAGACAATGGTTTACACTACACTGGAGGTCGTACTGGAGCAATACACATTGCACTGAAGGTTGGGTCATTTGGGAGTGAAGATGAGATCGTAATAGGGCTCACATGTTGCCATGGAGACAGAGTTAATCCAATCTAGAGTGTGAATAAGTATATTTTAAGTCTGAGCGGCCAGAGGAAGTATTTTACTTTCCGAGAGGACTTCAACAAATCAGAATTATCTGGGCTCTACGCCCCTAGCCTCTGGGAGGAAGTGAGACTGTGCTCGACTAGCCTTGACTGGCCACCTCTTGTCGACAGAAAGGAAGTCCGGTCTGGTGTGTGAATGTGAGAGAGATGTGTTGTGGGGATAAGGTGGTGTGTGTGTCTTTGGGCTGGGGGGGTGGGGTGGACAGGCTTCAGCATTCAGCATCCAACACGACAAGACAGCCTTTCAAAGGATGCCGAATAGCACCATGGGCCCAACAAATAAAAATAAAGAATCAAGGCTTCTTCCTCTGTCTATCCGTGTCAGACACATTGCCACAGTCCAAGGCCATTGGAAACTGGCATCACATCTCTCTCTGTGTGTTTGGGAAGAGGGAAAGAACACACACCAGTAAGTGTCCTCCAGACGATCGGCGACAAGCCATCCAATCACAAACACCCAGATCTCACACACATCCCCTGCTGTTGTTATTGGCTGCCAGTCAGGAGTTGATTGAAATAGACCCCACCAATCATAACATAGAGTTCCTGGAAAGAGTCCTCATTCTTTATGTGTGTGAGAAAATAATCAAAGGCAATTCCTCTGTTTGTGTGTGTGTACACTCAATCATAGAGTCTGTAGCTTGAGGGGGCGATTTGATGCAAAGTGCTTTTTCATCATCCATAGATTTTCAGTTCCTCACAGAGGGTCAGTCTGGTAGAGAAATCCTCTTTGTCATGGTTGTGCTGCTGGTTTAGATACAGACACCAACCTAGGAGGAGCCAGATAAATCAATCATAGTGTTGCGAGTGTGTGTGAGAGAGATGAGTGTGTACGTGACCAAGTGTGTCTGATATACAGTACAAGTCAAATTTGGACACCTACTCATTCAAGGGTTTTTCTTTGATTTTACTATTTTCTACATTGTATGACATAACACATATAGAATCATGTAGTACGCAAAAAAAAGTTTAATTAAAGTAGCCACCCTTTGCCTTGATGACAGCTTTGCACACTCTTGGCACTCTCTCAACCAGCTTCATGAGGTTGTCACCTGGAATGCATTTCAATTAACAGATGTGCCATGTTGAATTGTATTTTGTGGAATTTCTTTCCTTCTTAATATGTTTGAGCCAATCAGTTGTGATGTGACAAGGTAGGGATAGTATACAGAATATAGCCTTATTTGGTAAAATACCAAGTCCATATTATGGCAAGAACAGCTCAAATAAGCAAAGAAACGAGAGTCCATCACTACTTTAAGATATGGTCAGTCAACACAGAACAACACAAAAACATCAAGCGCTATGATGAAACTGGCTCTCATAGGGACCACCACAGGAAAGGAAGACCCAGAGTTACCTCTGCTGCAGAGGATAAGTTCATTGGTTACCAGCCTCAGATATTGCAGCCCAAATAAATGCTTCAGAGCTCAAGTAACAGAAACAGCACAACATCAAATGTTCAGAAGAGACGGCGTAAATCAGGCCTTCATGGTCGAATTGCTGCAAAGAAACCACTACTAAAAGGACACAAATAAGAAGAGGAGACTTGCTTGTGCCAAGAAACACGGGCAATGGACATTAGACCGGTGGTAATCTGTCCTTTGGTCTGATGAGTCCAAATTAGAAATTTTTAGTTCCAACCACCGTGTCTTTGTGAGACGCAGAGTAGGTGAACGGATGATCTCTGCACGTGAAGCATGGAGGTAGTGGTGTGATGGTGCTTTGCTGGTGACACTGTCAGTGTTTTATTTAGAATTTAAGGCACACTTAACCAGCATGGCTACCACAGCATTCTGCAGAGATACACCATCCCACCTGGTTTGCGCTTAGTTGGACTGTCATTTGTTTTTCAACAAGACTATGACCCAAAAACACACCTCCAGGCTGTGTAAGGGCAATTTGACCAAGAAGGAGAGTGATGGAGTGCTGCATCAGATGACCTGGCCTCCACAAATCACCCAAACTCAACCCAATTGAGATGGTTTGGGATGAGATGGACTGCAGAGTGAAGAAAAAGCAGCCAACGAGTGCTCAGCATTTTGGGAACTCCTTCAAGATGTTTGGAAAAGCATTCCAGGTGAAGCTGGTTGAGAGAATGCTAAGTGTGCAAAGTTGTCATCAAGGCAAAGGGTGGCTAATTTGAAGAAACTAAAATATATTTTGATTTGTTTAACACTTTTTTGGTTACTACATGTGTTATTTCATAGTTGATGTCTTCACTATTGTTCCACAAAGTATAAAATAGTAAAAATAAAGAAAAACCCCTGAACGAGTAGGTGTGTCCAAACTTATGACTGGCACTTTATATATATATATATTGTGTGTGTGATGACAGGAATCTATGGTGTTTGCTTGGGCCAGATCCAACAGCACACTGCCCACTATAATTTCTTTGTGACAGGCTGGGTCAGGGGAATGAAAACACTGCATTCCTATTGAGCAGTGTGTGTGTGTATGTGTATGCTGCAATAGCAGCCCAGTGTCAACAGTGAACAGACTGGGAGTGTGGCAGGGATCACCAAAGAAAACTACAGATCACTATTCTTAGTCATTTATCAAGTTACTCCACATAACAAATGTCTGGTGGATTCAATGACTTCTTACACACACACACACACAATGATGCAATACTGAAATAATCATCTGCAACGGTGCTTGGCGTGCACAGTAATGTCATTATACAGTACATGACAAATAACATGTAGGTTTGTGTGGGATGTTTCCTCCTCTTCACAGTGTTGGGCTATAAGGAGTCTCAGCCCAGGGTGCATCAATGCCCCCTCTGTCAGGTGCTCCTTTGAGTACCGCACACACACACACAATAATGTCTCTGTTTGTCCAGGGGCCGGGCTTCTCCTCCTCCACCGCGCTCTCTGCAATATCCTCCACTGGTGCAGTGGAAACTAAGGTACAACACACACACACACCATCCCTTCGCTCACTGCCTACCTGATCCCTCAACCCTGGAGGCAGCTCTCTAAGCCTGGCCTACTGAACACTTCTCTCAGGGGAATTACTATCTGAGCTACACTGGTTGCGTCCCAATGGCAACCCATTGCCTACATAGTGCACTACTTTTGACCAGAGCTCTATGGGTCTGGGTCAAAAGTAGTGTACTACGTAGGGAATAGGGTGCCATTGGGACACATCCAGTGAATTGAGGGGAGTTAAAAGGATAAAGTACCAGACAAAAAAAAAGTGTAACTTTTGCCATTGATCAGGCAGAGAGCTGAGGGTTCTATGTAGTTGGAGAGTAAGCCATGCTGACTGTCTAAGACTAAGCCATGAGAGAGAGAACAAGAGATGAGAGGACAACAGCATTCTACTGAGACGGAGCAGGACACGACATGCTGTTGAAACACTGATATGTCTGTGATTGTGTGTGTGTGTGGCTTATTGGAGTTATTCATAAGCCCTCATATGTCAGGCTCTATATCTTCAGGAAATGTGGGAGTGTGTGTATATATAGAGGTGAGAGAGGGGTGAAAGGTCAGCATGTAGGTCTCGTATCTAGAACCACTGTTTAAACACAACCTGACAGGTAACACAAATCCCACCACACACACGCGAGGTGAAGCACCAGTTGATTGACATAACCAGGAGAGGGGGAGGAGTCAGATAGAGGAGGAGTCGGAGAGACAGAACTGCTGGGTACATTATTATTTATTTATTTTAAAGGTTCTTACACGTTTGCTTTGGCAAAATGTTTGACTTTGTAAGTTGCTACACTTTCCATATCAATAAACCTTGTTTCTTGAATTTAATTGAAAGTGTCAGAGAGAAACAGAGTGAGCAAGGGAGAGAGAGAGAGAGCGATCGAGCGCGAGAGAGAATAAGATCAAGAGACTAACAGGGGCCCAGGTTGAGACACCTGTTCTGACAAGACACCCCGGGCTGCCTCACAGCACAAACATGTCACACACACACACCATTTCCAATTGTCGCCAGAGACGTTCAGATGTTTCAGAGAACTGACATCCCTACTTATTATCCCCTTTGTCATCACTGACTCCATTAGTTAAAGCACAAAATGACATGCCAAACCAGCTCGTTGAATATACACAGGGCCACGTGTATTCTCACACACACACAGGCGCAAAATACAAACAAGCCTAATACAAACAAGCCTAACACACCTAAACCTAGCTGCTCACACAGACAATAGGACATGATATTGTATGGTTCTGTCATTTGACCTACTTTTGATCTAACTATTTAGGGCTGTTCTGTAATGAGAATACTGAGTCACCTCCGCCTAACATTGTCTGGGTGCAGCAGCAGTCTCATCCCAGCTCTGAGAGGTGTGACATGTAATGGCTTGCTTCAGTGCTTTCCCCTGTTTTGTCTCTCTGTGTGTGTGTGTGTAAAGGATTATAGCGTGTGTGTGTGTGTGCCTGCATGTATGCATATCTGTGTAACTCTGAAACAGGTTTGGAGAAAGGTATCCAGGACTGGTGTAATCTGGTCTCAGTTCATCTCCACTGTTATTATTGGGTGAAGACCAGGAGCTGTGTTTGCCTTGGGGCCTAGCAGCTAAGCTAACGTGTCTAAGCTAAGTTAACAGAGAAAGCAAATCTAAACTGAAGGACCCATTTCAGACAGGTCACAGTGACTCCTTACCCTACTTCTGATACAGAGACAAAGTCCTAGAATAGATGTGCTCCATCTGCAGGCAGACAGACAACCGCTGTAATGTTTAACGTCAACATTCCTCATTATCACCCAGGACAAACATAGTCCCAGTCCCATTCCAACGGGACAAACACAGTCCCATTCCAACGGGACAAACACAGTCCCATTCCAACGGGACAAACACAGTCCCATTCCAACGGGACAAACACAGTCCCATTCCAACGGGACAAACACAGTCCCATTCCAACGGGACAAACACAGTCCCATTCCAACGGGACAAACACAGTCCCATTCCAACGGGACAAACACAGTCCCATTCCAACCGGACAAACACAGTCCCATTCCAACAGGACAAACACAGTCCCATTCCAACCGGACAAACACAGTCCCATTCCAACCGGACAAACACAGTCCCATTCCAACCGGACAAACACAGTCCCATTCCAACAGGACAAACACAGTCCCATTCCAACAGGACAAACACAGTCCCATTCCAACAGGACAAACACAGTCCCATTCCAACAGGACAAACACAGTCCCATTCCAACAGGACAAACACAGTCCCATTCCAACAGGACAAACACAGTCCCATTCCAACAGGACAAACACAGTCCCATTCCAACAGGACAAACACAGTCCCATTCCAACAGGACAAACACAGTCCCATTCCAACCGGACAAACACAGTCCCATTCCAACCGGACAAACACAGTCCCATTCCAACCGGACAAACACAGTCCCATTCCAACCGGACAAACACAGTCCCATTCCAACCAGACAAACACAGTCCCATTCCAACCGGACAAACACAGTCCCATTCCAACCGGACAAACACAGTCCCATTCCAACCGGACAAACACGGTCCCATTCCAACCGGACAAACACAGTCCCATTCCAACCCATTGGAGGAGGAAATGAGAGACACTACATCACCCATCTTCTGTGGGATTGTTAATCAGAAAAGATGGGTGATTGGATTAATATAAGGAAATGAAGCAAACAGTGGGATTTAGAGCACGGTATCCCTTCAAAGGCCAAAGGCCATCTGGGGCTGTGATTCACCAGCAGGTTGTGATTCACTAGCATGTCTTTATGAGTCTAGCCATGTTGACAAAGCCTTGGGAATCTAAGGGGAGTACACGTTGCCTAAGCGATGTTTCTGGTATGCAGACATTCCATGGTATCCCACACTGTCACCTCCTGACCCTGGTGTACTGGTGACCCAGCTCACAGTGCTGAGGAACTAAGAGTGACCTTTGACCTCCGTTTATGTCAAATCACCCACCTGGTCTGAGTGGAACCGTTTAAATCTGAGTTACCATGTTATGAACTGTCAAGTAGGCTACCCAACTGACCTAAGCAAACTCCTCAGGGTGGTGGGCGTGGCCTAAGCAAACATCTCGGGGGTGGTGGGTGTGGTCTAAGCAACCTGAAGCAAACAGATACCATATATTAGACCAATGTCTGACGTCAGGTTGCACCCCCAGACATCCATGGCAGTTGCATTGGTATTTCACACTGCTTGCACAGATTAAGCGTGCCCGGCCACGGGAGCACATATCTAACAAACAGTAGCTGATCATGCAAATAGTATTCAAAGGAGACTCCAAAATAAGAGTCCTTATCACGATGAGCAAACTATCAGCTAATGTTGTACAATGTAGTGAATGATTCTATTGTAGACAAGAGACCATACCAACGAAACTGACTCAAAGCCAAAAAGGAGGCTTAGGTTAGTCCACACCCATAGGACAAGTCAGCCCTTTCACACCATGGCAACCTCTTGGCGTCATGACAACCTGCGGGCAGCTGAAATGCCCATTGATCAAAAACCTCATTCACAAACCAGGCTCCTCTACCTTAGAGCAGTGTGCTTACTCAGTCGCTCTCTCACACACACACACACACACACACACTGCAGTAAAAATCAGTCTCAACGGCTACTATCATTGTTAGATAGCAAAGACAGTTAAGGTTAGATAAACATTGTGACGACCTTAAAATAGCCTCTCGTCCCGGTCATAAATTAGGTGCCTGGAATAGCTTCCTTAACTAGGGTCTCAGGTAAAACTACTACTACTGGGCAATTCCACGATAAAATGTGCAAAGTTTGGTAACAGAATTACAGTTTGTACCACACAAACCATACTTCTGTTACCAAAATTTGATTTGGCACTATTCAAGACAATGTGTTTTTGTATTTATTTCTGTGGAAATTGTTAAAAGTAGTCCTTGTAAATAGAGCTGTATGATTTCTCTAACTTTGAAATCATTGGTTTTTGTTTGGCATACATTTTAAAGTGAAAAACCTGAGTCAGCGTAATTCGGGTATCTTGGACTTGCCCTACCACTTCCACACACACCAGTTTCATGGGTTGCTCGCTATGATGAAGGGCTAGGTAATTACTAAGAGCTAAACAGCTGACTTTATCATGTCAGAATAGGCCCTATTTCCTTGTTTATACTATCACCCCCAGACCATTACCTCGACATCAATAATACATGATTTAAAGTGTCACATAATTGTCTTGGTGTTTTATGTGGTCTGTAGTGATGCCTTGCATGGAGGAGGGGTTTGTACTGTGGGGATAGGAGAAAGATAACTTTTTTTTCGGATCACTGTCGGATGATTCTAGACCGTGGAGACACACAAAATGTAAACTGTACCTTTTCCAGGTCACACTACCTTCCCGGACAAAGTCAAGACACTGACAAACAAAGATTCCCACTTACACATACCACAAACACCTTGGGAGCCTCTAAGATCAGGTACAAAAGACTGACATCACACAGACTGATGAGACAGATCACTGGAGTTATGTACTATAGTGTAGAGAGCATGGGATCTCTGCTACAGTACTTCTAATGGTAATAATTAGTCAGTGTCATGTACAGGAACTGTTATGTTGTGCAAGTGAGCAGAACTGAACCGGCGAGAAGGAATGAAAGAGAGAAACAGACAACGATAGAGGAATTGGAAGAAACAGACAACGATAGAGGAATCGGAAGAAACAGACAACGATAGAGGAATTGAAAGAGAGAAAGAGACAGTAAAATAGAAACAAAGAGGTAGAGAAAGAGGCATATATAGAAACAGAAAGAGAGAAAGACATTTAAAGAGGGGAACATTGTATTAGAGAGAAACGGAGAGAAAGAGGGGTAGCGTAGTCACTGCAGGGCAGTGTGTGAGGCATTGAGGAATTTCCCTCCAGCAGACTAGTCATCCATCACCCAGGGAAGAGAGAGATCTCATCACTCCATCTCTCCCTTCACCATGATTTATCTCTCTGTTTTTATCTCCCTCGGTCTTGCCAGCGTGACACTCGCTCTCTTCAGCAGGATAGCAGAGAAAAATCCAACTGATGTGGTTACGCTTACTTCACAGTTTCATCTTTCTTTTGCACCCCTCCTCTCTCCCCCAACAATCTCACACACACCTCTCTCCCCCAACAATCTCACACACACATACATACATACATACATACATACATACATACATACATACATACATACATACACACAGTATACATACAGTATCTACACTGCTCAAAAAAATAAAGGGAACACTAAAATAACACATCCTAGATCTGAATGAATGAAATATTCTTATTAAATACTTTTTTCTTTACATAGTTGAATGTGCTGACAACAATCACACAAATTATCAATGGGAAATCAAATTTATCAACCCATGGAGGTCTGGATTTGGAGTCACACTCAAAATTAAAGTGGAAAACCACACTACAGGCTGATCCAACTTTGATGTAATGTCCTTAAAACAAGTCAAAATGAGGCTCATTAGTGTGTGTGGCCTCCACGTGCCTGTATGACCTCCCTACAACGCCTGGGCATGCTCCTGATGAGGTGGCGGATGGTCTCCTGAGGGATCTCCTCCCAGACAATGCCACAGATGTCCCAAGTTTTGAGGAAGTGTACAATTGTCATGCTGACTGCAGGAAAGTCCCCCAGAGCTGTTGTCAGATAAATTAACAGAAAATTATCAACCATAAACTGCCTCCGTTGTTTTAGAGAATTTGGCAGTACGTCCAACCAGCCTCAGAACACCAGACCACGTGTATGGCGTTGTGTGGGCACAGGTGCACCCCAGCACAAGGTGCCATTCACGTGGTACATACACGACGCCATACACGTGGTCTGCGGTTGTGAGGCTGGTTGGACGTACTGCCAAATTCTCTAAAACAACGTTGGAGGCAGTTTATGGTAGAGAAATTAACAGAAAATTCTGACAACAGCTCTGAGGGACTTTCCTGCAGTCAGCAGGACAATTGTACACTTCCTCAAAACTTGGGACATCTGTGGCATTGTGTTGTGTGACAACTGCACAATTTAGTGGCCTTTTATTGTCCCCCAGCACAAGGTGTAATGATCATGCTGTTTAATCAGCTTCTTCATATGCCACACCTGTCAGGTGGATGGATTATCTTGGCAAAGGAGAAATGCTCATTAACAGGGATGGAGAAAAAAATTTGCACAAAATGTGAGAAATAATATTTTTGTGCGTATTGAACATTTCTGAAACTTTTATTTCAGCTTATGAAACATGGGACCAACACTTTAGATGTTGAATTTGCATGCACACCCACACACACACACACACTCAGTGGACAGTTTATTAGGTACACACATCTAGTACCGTGTCGGACCCACTCCAGAACAGATTATTCTTCCAGGCATGGAAATGTTACTTAATTGGTATCAAAGGATCTAACGTGTGCCAGGAACACCTTCCCCACACCATTACACTACCGCTACCACCTGTACCTCTGACACCAGTCAGGGTGGGGCCATGGACTCATGCTGCTTATGCCAAATCCTGACTGCCATCAGCATGACGCATCAGAAACCAGGATTCGTCAGATCAGGAATTGTTTTTCAACTCAGTTGTCCATTGTTGATGATCGTGTGCCCACTGGAGCCACTTTGTCTTGTTTTTAGCTAATAGGAGTGGAACCCGGTGTGTGTCATCTGCTGCAATAGTCAAATCCGTGACAAGCACTGACGAGTTCCGAGATGCCGTTCTGCTCCGTTATTTGCCCGTTTGTGGCCCGTCTGTTAGCTTACACGATTCTTACCATTCTCATTCGACCTCTCATCAATGACCTGTTTTCGCCCACAGGACTGCCGTTGAATGAATGTTTTTTTCACACCATTCTCTGTAAACCCTAGACACTGCTATGTGTGAAAATCCCAGGAGGCTGGAACTGGTGCACTGGCACCAGCAATCATACCACACTCAGTCGCTTAAGTGACTTGTTTTGCCCATTTTAACGTTCAATTCGGAAAGTAACTGAATGCCTCGATGACCGTCTGCCTGCTTATATAACGAGCCATGGCCACGTGACTCAGTAGTTGTAGGAGCGAACCAATTTCATGAACGTGGTGGTGTGCCTAATAATATATAAAACAAATATGTAAATAACTTACTTAATCTAATAGTGCACTGCGTTACATTTTACACAAACCAACCACACACACAGGCATCAGAGAGAAAGACTTCAGTCAAAGGCGAACACAGATGGTTTAAAGCAGAACGACCAGTTCGATGTCTCTGAACCCTGTCTGGTTTAGGTTCACTCAGCCTGGTCTCATAGACTAGACGCAACATAGTAAATGTAAATCTGAGACACCTCAAATTAGTATGATATGTTACGTTTGGTATGGCTACATAAGACAGATGGTTACTCAAGGTAAAAATTAAGAGAGGGTCTATAACGTGAACGTCTAGCAACCCAAACGGTGAGTGTTTGAATCTCATCACGGACAACTTTAGCATTTTAGAAACTTTTTACCTACTTACTACTGTTTAGCCTTAAACCCTAACCCCTAGCCTATCTAACGTTAGCCAGGTAGCTAACATTAGCCACAACAAATTGGAATTATTAACATATATGTTTAGCAAATTCGTAACATATTTTATTTATTTGTATTTCATTTCACCTTTATTTAACCAGGTAGGCCAGTTGAGAACAAGTTAATTTACAACTGCAAACTGGCCAACTGGCCAAGAAAGCAAAGCAGTGCAACAAAAACATCACAGAGTTACACATCAACAAACGTACAATCAATAACACAATAGAAAAATCAATGTACAGTGTGTGCAAATGTAGAAGAGTAGGGAGGTAGGCAATAAATAGGCCATGGAAGTGAAATAATTACAATTTAGCATTAACACTGGAGTGATAGATGTGCAGATGATGATGTGCAAGTATAGATACTGGGGTGCAAAAGAGCAAGAGGATAAGTAACAATATGGGGATGAGGTAGTTGGGTGTGCCATTTACAGATTGGCTATGTACAGGTACAGTGATCGGTAAGCTGCTCTGACAGCTGATGCTTAAAGTTGGAGAGGGAGATATAAGACTCCAGCTTCAGTGAGTCATTGGCAGCAGAAAACTGGAAGGAAAGGCGGCCAAAGTAAGTGTTGGCTTTGGGGATGACCAGTGAAATATACCTGCTGGAGCGCGTACTACTGTTGCTATGCTGACCAGTGAGCTGAAAAATGGCGGGGCTTTACCTAGCAAAGACTTATAGATGATGACATTAAACATATACACCATACGAAACATCTGAATAAGTGAAGTATTTCAAATTTACATCCAAAATAATACAAAATGCTCTGAGACCAGGCAGGTTCACTAGATACCAAACGGAAGAAAAACGGATGAAACAGGGAGTAACTACCTGAATTTGTCCATTAAGAAACATTTGTTTTTCGATTTTCTGTTGCAAAACAGAAAGCTACAATGTGCAGTAATGAATATGCCCCTGGTTATAGGGACTTAAAGAGTGAACTGAACACCATACTACTTCCTAGAAACAAAATGAATCAGGGGTTCAATTATGTTCACGACACCCTCGGGCTAGCACACACAGTTAGGGCCTAGGGGGTTCAGCGAAGGAAGACTTTAAAGAGTACGTCCCTCGAGACCTGTTGGGAGTCTCCCCTGTAACCTGGGATCCCTCCCCCCACATGCATATGTCTCTGTTTGCTAGCTAAGCAGATCTATGTGCTGTTGGTTTTAGATGACTCAGGTTAAAGCCCCTGGCTTCTTCTCTCAGAATGAGACCAGGCTTGGTCTACATAATGATGTCACCTCAGCAGTTTACAATGCAGCAGAGTGAATGAGCAACTCTGTGCATTGAACATCACATAGGCAAGAAGATATGGACATTACACACAGTCCATGTGTCTCAGCACATTAGTAGGAACATACCGTATGTGTTCACATATTACGCAAGTCAGTTCCTACATCTAACGGTCCCTTGCATTTACGCAGGACACATAATCAGTGTGAGCCAAGGGATTCTGTTGGATGGGTAATAGTTTAGCATGTCGGCTATGTTGTTGTGTGTACAATATTGGTGGTGTGTGTAGGTGGTGCAACAGCAGCTAGGCACCATGCTCTATTAGTCTCCGCGATAGAAAGCTGGCCCAATTTGTTCCGTCATCCCAGAACGCATTCATTAACTAGGTTATAATGAGCTACATTTACCCGTCCCTTTGAGGTATATTATATCCTCTGTATTTAAATACTCCATTCAAGTGTATCATGATTTCTGAATGTACCCTCTAGAAATGTGGGAGATCTGTGAAATAACTCGAATTGATATGGAAAAGCTCGACATCATTTTGGCAACATTATATAACCTTTCCTTCCAAATGTGTTTTTTCTTCCCTATGAGGCCTCTTTGTG
The DNA here is from genome assembly GCF_057628025.1 of Oncorhynchus mykiss. Lineage (NCBI taxonomy): Eukaryota > Metazoa > Chordata > Actinopteri > Salmoniformes > Salmonidae > Oncorhynchus > Oncorhynchus mykiss. Next base: position 2,377,672 of record NC_143038.1, on the reverse strand, counting down.
ACTATCCACACTCACTGTCAAGTTCATTTCTAAGCTGATGAATGAATATATCAACAAATAAGATGGGACCAAATGTAACTATGATTCTATAATTATTCGGTGAATCTGTGGCTTAATGGTTTACAGAGGTCATGCACGTTGCAAATCATCCGCTTGCAGCCAGGCCTGTCGTTGCGCGCGCACACGGATCACATTTGTAGCACGAGTTGGCACGAGTTCAAAAGGTGTCAACCCAAGGACGTTTACTAACTTTCTGCAGTCAGGAAAACTGTCAAATTCAGTAGAAAACAAAAGCAAAGTCACTTTGAAATCGAAAGGTGTTGCCTAATAATATTATTGCAGACACTTACCTGTTTGTTCCAACGTGGCCACTCGGCGTTGTCGGTGGTTAGAAATTAAATATTTAAAAACGAAAGCAAGAAAAACACTGACGTGGTTTAACAAGAGTTTTGCAATAAAGAAATATAACGCAGGTGAAAGCCTCCTGTCGCTCCTCTACTTAGGAATTGTTTTTAAAAAAAGGCAGGAAATCCACCTATGAAAAACAAACACCTGAGCGTTTTATCCGCTTGTGAAACGCCAAACGTCACATCAGTGCAGCAGACACACGATAACGTGAAACTTAAAACGTCTATTAGGTTTTTAAAATAGACATGGGAGTACAGCAAAATCCCTTTCAGAGAAATATGTTTGTCACTCCCTGCCTCCCAAACCGAGTCGGTGCGTGTCCAAAATGCACGGGAGCTCAGAAGCAACGTTCTGTTACAGTTACCTGACTCATGTTCCGTGTTGTGCTGTGCTGGGTGGCCAACCCTCTTTTCAGAGAGCAGCACAGGGATAGTTGCGTGTTGTTCGTATGTACCAACTGTAGGTAGTGATAAGTGGACTTTCCATTCCACAGGAGCAACCATAGACATTGAAACCAGGGCGCAACAGGTAACACAACTGACAATAGTTTATTATGTGACGTGAAATGGAGAATGGGCAATGTGAACATCACAAAAGTTATCGACAAACAAAGAGTAATAGCATCTAGAAGGGAGCAGTAGTAGCCTGATCCATCCCGGTATCCTCCTATGTTCTCATTCTACAAGCGTGATATTGGAATATAGGCTAAATGCACCCAGAGCAACAGTGGCATTACTATTTTAACGTCTGGAGATGTGGGCAATATTCTCGTTCCCGTAAATTACAGATTACTTATATATATTTCATTGCTCCATATTCCGATCTGAATAATTATGTCCAAACTAACTCCCAAGCTATTTAAACATAATATCCTTGACTGTAATCCATCAAATGGACTCTCACAAACACACACATGGGCACAATAACACGTACCCTGAATCGCCCTAGTTTTGATTCTTGAATAAAAAGGAAACCGTAGGAGTTCTTCACATTGAGAGCCAAACACTGTATTAGTCATGTCCCTTCCAACAATGTGTGTGCGCACGTACGCGCATTGCATGTGTGCCTGCATACATGCCCCCACGTGTGCGTGCACAAAGCAAGAGAGTGTATGTTAGTCGTTGTCTCATGCTCTACTTTCGTCTCTACAGTGTACCTGTCTATTGAGGTTGCTACTGTCCCTGATTTGCCCTTGTATTCCACTTTTACTCCTTTGACTCGTATTAAAACTACATTCATATGCATGACTTTGACTCTTATTAAAACTACATTCATATGCATGACTTTGACTCTTATTAAAACTATGTTAATATGCATGACTTGGCATCTGTGCTTGAGCTCACACATTATCATAATGGCTCTCAGACAGGTAAAAAATGATGCATAATAATATCTTACATCACATGATTGAAAAACGCATATCTGCAAAGTAGTGAGAAAGTATTTAATGTTATTTGTCCTTTGAGAGTGGCCCGTTAGAGACTGCAGTAAAGATATGAATAACTACTGTTACTCTCTTGGCCAGGTGGTGTATTGTTGAAACCTCTTCCTTTAGACCTCATTAAAATCGTCTGGGGTTGATGCAGTACAGTCCCAGCCAATGTCCCTCTCCCCCATACTGCGTGTGGGTGTACGTGTGTACATGTGTGCGTGCCTCAATGAATGTCACTCCTTATCATGGGAATGGGATGCTGTGTTTCCATGGGAACTACACACACAAAAAAATCTTGATGCTTTTAACAGTCAGTCACAAGGAAACTAACTCTCTCCCTTTGCCAGGTCTATGCACTGGACATATTGTATTGAAGGCGTGTTTACATGATATATCCTATCCACCCTCTCCAACAGGCTTATTGAAATGCAGGCCTCAAGTTGTCATCCTTCCCCTCCAATCAGGGACTGATTCAGACCCGGGGGACACCGGGTGAGTGACTCTTTGGACCAATCAGTGACATTACCAATCAATTAACTACCAGGGAAAATGATAACCAGCCCCACCACAGACCTGAAGGCCTTGCTGTAGCTATGTGGAATATTCAATAGTTGTTCATTATGGTAAACTAGTACAGTATGTACAGAACTGTTTGTGGAGTAACAGGCACATCCAGCAGCATGATGCAAGTCATACCACATCCAGGCTGGAGCAGCAGCCCCCAACATGCATGAATACACAGCCCACGTACAGTACATACTGCCTTGGGGAGTCATGCACACACACACACACACACACACACACACACACACACACACACACACACACACACACACACACACACACACACACACATACACATACACAGTCTTGTACAGGTAACCTTGTGGGGACACACAATTCAGTCCTGTTCAAAATCCTATTCACAATAACCTATGTTCTCACCGTAACCTTAACAAAAAAAACTTAACCCTAAACCTAACCCTAGCTCCTAACCCTAACCTAGTTCTAACCCTAACACTAATTCTAACCTTAACCCTAAACCACCTAGAAACAGCATTTGACCTCGTGGGGACCAACAAAATATCCCCAGTTGGGGATATTTTTGTTAGTTTACTATTCTTGTGGGGAAACACACACACACACACACACACACACACACACACACACACACACACAAACAAACACAAACAAACACACACACACATACACCGCCTGAGGCTGCTGGTGCCTGGCACTTGAAGGCCCATGACCCATATAGGGCCTGGTGCACAGGTGTGTGTGTGTGTGTGCGTGTGTGCGCGCGCGTGTGTGTGTGTGTCTGAAATGCCCCACTTTTCCACTTGGTGACGCATCATTAATCCCGTCATTCTGAGGCACTCACCTGAGCCCACGCGTTTATACACACACACACACACACACACACACACACACACACACACACACACACACACACACACACACACACACACACACACACACACACACAAACACACACTCGCAGCCATGGGCTTAGCTTTCCAAAGGTATGCTGCCTGCCCCTACAATCATAGAAAACAACTACAAACCATCTACAACCTTAAAGGGTTCTTCGGCTGTCCTCATTGGTGAACCCTTTGTAAAACCCCTTTTGGTTCCTGGTAAAAACACTTTTGGTTCCAAGAAGAACCCCTTTGGGTTCTATGTAGAACCCTTTCCACGTTGGGCTCTACATGGAACCCAAAAGGGTTGTACCTAGAACCAAAAAGGGTTCTCCTATGTGGACAGCTGAATAACCCTTTTCTCTAAGAGTGTAGACTAGCCTATCATTCAGCTGTTATTCCTATACCGCTGACACACATACACACACTATCTCTCTCTCTCTCTCTCTCTCTCACACTCATTCTCTCCCTCTCCCTCTCCCTCTCTCTCTCTCACACTCATTCTCTCCCTCTCCCTCTCTCTCTCTCTCTCTCTCACTCATTCTCTCACACTCATTCTCTCCCTCTCCCTCTCCCTCTCTCTCTCTCTCACTCATTCTCTCCCTCTCCCTCTCTACTCCGCTGCCTGCGTTCTCTCTTCTCCCGCGGTCTCATGCTCTCATTCCTTCGTCTTCCGACTCTTTCACTCTCACTCTCCCTCACTCTCTCTCATCTCCTCTCTCTTCTCCACTCTCTTGCCTTCGCTCACTCTAATTGTCTCTCTCACTCCTCGCATCCTCCACTCTCTCTCTCTCCCAGCCTCTCTAGTTCTTTCTCTCTCTATTGAACCCCTCAAGCCGTACGGATTCATTAATTAGCTTTGTCCGTCCATGGAAGATTAGCAAAGTAGCGTAGCGACTGCATGTTGCCCAGTGCATATAGATAGACTGTGTTGCTTGTGCTTTACTGTGAATCTATACACACACACACATTAACACACACTCTAGCAGACAAACACACTATCTCTCTCTCTCTCTCTCTTTCATTCTGTCTCTGTAGCGTTGGCTTACTAGAGAAAGCAGCAGTGAAAGTGCAGGCGGTCTACTTTGACTGAAGACTCGGAGCAGATAAAACAAACACAGACAGAAGACAGCAGGATGGGAGCCTTCAGCGAGTTGTAAAATACTCCACTTCTTCTCTGTCAAAGGCAGAGGCTGTGGCTACTGTCTAGCAACACTTCATCACCACTACTTCTCTGCACAGAATCTGTGGTAAGACCAGATTTTATTCATGGCATTATTTTTCTTTGATAAAAGACAGTATTATTAGAAGTGTGTTTTTGCCACACACATTATACTGTAGACGCTGTTATAGTGTGTGTGTGTGTGTGTGTGTGTGTCTGTGTGTGTGTGTGTGTGTGTGTGTGTGTGTGTGTGTGTGTGTGTGTGTGAGAGAGAGAGAGAGAGAAAGCCATAGATAGGATGATGAGTGCAGTAGCAGAGACATCTCAGTCTCCGTCTTTCCTGACCCACATTGATGAACCTGTAGTGCTACATGCAGAGCTGTATTAATGTCTTACTCCCCTTGCGCCACACACACACACACACACACACACACACACACACACACACACGCACACACACACATCTGCTGGATTGTCAGGGAGAAAGAGTAGCGTATCAGTCGTGTGTGTGGGTGAGTGTGTGTAATTGTGTGGGACTGTGTGTCGCTGTATGTGGGATTGTGTGTAGCTGTTGGTAGGTAGTGAGAGAGGAGGTGTGTGGTAGTGTGTGAGGCAGGGTTTTGGGGTGTCATGACAATACTGCAGTGGTATGAGATGGAACACAGATGATGACAGAGACACAGAGAGATTATGTATTGAGAGAGAGAGCGAGACAGAGAGAGATGAAGAGAAAAAAGGAGGGATGACTGAGCTGGGTGAAGAGAGAGAAAGAGAGATGGACGGAGTGGGGTGAAGAGAGCGACGGAGAGATGGACTGAGTGGGGTGAAGAGAGTGAAGGAGAGATGGACTGAGTGGGGTGAAGAGAGAGAAGGAGAGGTGGACCGAGTCGGGCGAAGAGAGAGAACGAGAGATGGACTGAGTGGGGTGAAGAGAGTGAAGGAGAGATGGACTGAGTGGGGTGAAGAGAGAGAAGGAGAGGTGGACTGAGTGGGGTGAAGAGAGAGAAGGAGAGGTGGACTGAGTGGGGTGAAGAGAGAGAAGGAGAGGTGGACCGAGTCGGGCGAAGAGAGAGAACGAGAGATGGACTGAGTGGGGTGAAGAGAGTGAAGGAGAGATGGACTGAGTGGGGTGAAGAGAGAGAAGGAGAGATGGACTGAGTGGGGTGAAGAGAGAGAGAGAGATGGACTGAGTGGGGTGAAGAGAGAGAAGGAGAGATGGACGGAGTGGGGTGAAGAGAGAGAAGGAGAGAAGGACTGAGTGGGGTGAAGAGAGAGAAGGAGAGATGGGCTGAGTGGGGTGAGGAGAGAGAAGGAGAGATGGGCTGAGTGGGGTGAGGAGAGAGAAGGAGAGTATCTGGAGCATCCGCATTTGTGGGTTCGATTACAGGCTCAAAATGGCCAGAAACAAATAACTTTCTTCTGAGACTCATCAGTCTCTTCTTGTTCTGAGAAATGAAGGCTATTCAATGCGAGAAATTGCCAAGAAACTGAAGATCTCGTACAACGCTGTATACTACTCCCTTCACAGAACAGCGCAAACTGGCTCTAACCAGACTAGAAAGAGGAGTGTGAGGCCCCGGTGCACAACTGAGCAAGAGGACAAGTACATTAGAGTGTCTAGTATGAGAAATCGATGCCTCACAAGTCCTCAACTGGCATCTTCATTAAATAGTACCCGCAAAACACCAGTCTCAACATCAACAGTGAAGAGGTGACTCCGGGATGCTGTCCTAGGCAGAGTTGCAAAGAAAAAGCCATATCTCAGATTGGCCAATAAAAATAAAATATTAAGATGGGCAAAAGGACACAGAGACTGGACAGAGGAACTCTGCCTAGAAGGCCAGCATCCCGGAGTCGCCTCTTCACTGACATTGAGACTGGTGTTTTGTGGGTACTATTTAATGAAGCTGACAGTTGAGGACTTGTGAGGCGTCTGTTTCTCAAACTAGACACGCTAATGTACTTGTCCTCTTGCTCAGCTGTGCACCGGGGCCTCCCACTCCTCTTTCTATTCTGGTTAGCGGTAGTGCGCTGTTCTGTGAAGGGAGTAGTACACAGCGTTGTACGAGATCTTCAGTATCTTGGCAATTTCTTGCATGGAATAGCCTTAATTTCTCAGAATAAGAATAGACTGACGAGTTTCAGAAGAACGTTCATTGTTTCTGGCCATTTTGAGCCTGTAATCGAACCCACAAATGCTGATGCTCCAGATACTCATCTAGTCTAAAGAAGGCCAGTTTTATTGCTTCTTTAATGAGAACAATAGTTTTCAGCTGTGCTAACATAATTGCAAAAGGGTTTTATAATGATCAATTAGCTTTTTAAAATGATCAACTTGGATTAGCTAACACAACGTGCCATTGGAACACAAGTGTGATAATTGCTGATAATGGGCCTCTGTACGCCTATGTAGATATTCCATTAAAATCTGTTGTTTCCAGCTACAGTAGTCATTTACAACATTAACAATGTCTACACTGTATTTCAGATCAATTTGATGTTATTTTAATTTCTAAGTGACCCCACATTTTTTGAACGGTAGTGTATCTCAATTCAGGATTCTGTTCAGAAAGGCATGAGATCAGGGCCGCGTCCCCAATGGCACCCCGTTCCCTAAGTAGTGCACTATGTAGGGAATAGGGTGCCATTTGGGACATAGGCGAGGAAAGGGTGACCCGAAGGAGGCTTTCTAAGAAGAGTATACAGAAGGGACTAAGGGCTGTCAATCAAACCTTGGGACTGCTTTTCAAGTAAAGAAATGCATTATTCTCGCTCTGTATCGGAATTCATATTTGGGGTTTATGCACTACCCAGAATAATATTGACTGTGTGAATCAAACACTTCAACTGCAAATCAACTCAGACAGGCTTTTTTTGCTGCTACGTGGTGAGAAATGTACTGTTGACTTTGATGGAACAGTATCCATAGTCCTTGGAGCCTACAGTTCTTTCCCCATGCGGGTATCTGCTTGTGGGTAGGTGGAAGGAAGCCTTCTTATCTTATGCCACTTTCTTTGCCAAATGCCTTTCTTTAATATATGTTCTCTTATCTTTTGCTGTCCTGTGGGGGGAATCCCTGAGTTGACTTCAATTTGGGATTGTTGTTGTTCAATGTTTTCTCTTCACTCTTTCAATCATCTTTTTTTAACCTTCTCTCCCTGTCGCTCTTATGTATATCCTATTTCCATGCTGTGTTTGACTGACTGTGTCTGAAAACTGTATCTGACTGACTGTGTCTGACTGACTGTGTCTGACTGACCGTATCTGACTGGCTGTGTCTGACTGACTGTATCTGACTGACTGTGTCTGACTGACTGTGTCTGACTGACTGTATCTGACTGACTGTGTCTGACTGACTGTATCTGACTGACTGTGTCTGACTGACTGTGTCTGACTGACTGTGTCTGACTGACCGTATCTGACTGACTGTGTCTGAAAACTGCATCTGACTGTGTTTGACTGACTGTGTCTGACTGACTGGCTGTGTCTGAAAACTGTATGACTGACTGACTGTGTCTGACTGACTGTGTCTGAAAACTGTATCTGACTGACTGTGTCTGACTGACTGACTGTGTCTGAAAACTGTATCTGACTGACTGTGTCTGAAAACTGTATCTGACTGACTGTGTCTGACTGACTGTCTGAAAACTGTATCTGACTGTGTTTGACTGACTGTGTCTGACTGACTGGCTGTGTCTGAAAACTGTATGACTGACTGACTGTGTCTGACTGACTGTGTCTGAAAACTGTATCTGACTGACTGTGTCTGACTGACTGACTGTGTCTGAAAACTGTATCTGACTGACTGTGTCTGAAAACTGTATCTGACTGACTGTGTCTGACTGACTGTATATGAAAACTGTATCTGACTGACTGTCCCTGCGTCCCAAATGGAACCATATTTCGTGTGTGTGTGTGTGTCCGTGTGCGTGTGCTTGTGTGTGTGTGTGTGATAAAAACAATTTTTTTAAATAACTCAAAATGGTTCCGTAATGGACTGAACTGGAGCAATTTGGCACAGCAATACTTTTCTGGTGCTGTTGCTAAAGGTTATTATTCTACAGGTGCATCAGTCCAGCTAACAGAAGAGGAACTGGGAAGAAGGAACAATGAGGAATATAGGGGACAGAGACCTACAGAAGACCAGCACCTACATCGTACCCTGCTTCCTGTTAGTGGAGGTGAGTGGGCAGCATAGTGACCAATCATTTGTATGATATGGTGAAAGAAAAAGGATACATTCCAATATTTCAATCACCCTTTCTCTTGTCCCCTTTCAACACACAATAAATCCAATCCTATATATTGGAACATGGCTTCAGTGCAGAGACCTCTTTGTTCATTGCTCTGTCTGTACTTCCTCCTCTCCTCTCCTCTGCTCCTCTCCCTCCTCTCCCTCTGCTCCTCTCATCCCCCCTCTCCACTCCCTTCTTCTCCTCTCCTCCTCTCCCTCCTCTCCTCTCCTCCGCTCCTCTCCTCTCCTCTCTTCTCCTCTCCTCTCCTCTCCTCTCCTCTCCTCTCCTCTCCTCTCCTCTCCTCTCCTCTCCTCTCCTCTCCTCTCCTCTCCCTCCTCTCCTCCTCCTCTCCCTCCTCTCCTCTCCTCCTCTCCTCTCCCTCCTCTCCCTCTGCTCCTCTCATCCCCCCTCTTCTCTCCCTTCTTCTCTTCTCCTTTCCTCTCCTCTCCACTGATCCCCCTCTCCCTCCTCTCCTCACATCCCCCCTCTTCCTCCTCTCCTCCTCTCCCTCCTTTCCTTTCCTCTCTTCTCATCCCCCCTCTCCATCCTCCGTTCCCCTCCCTCCTCTTATCCCCCCTCTCCTCTCCCTTCTTCTTCTCCTCGCCTCTCCTCCCTCCTCTACCCCCTCTCGTTCTCAGGTCCCTCTGTATTCTATAAACCCTCACATGCATTTCCTAATTAAACGGCCTAATTAACACAAGGAAATGCAATTAGCCCGCTCAGCCGCTAGCACTCTACGCTATTGCTAATACTGTGCCCACTGCCCATAGAGCCTGCAACAAGGGCTAGCGTAGTGGGTTAGCAGAGTTAGCAGTTTTATCATTATCATGAGGTAAGAGGGGGATTTTTGCCATTAGCTTTACAGTATATCTAACACGTTACTGAGACCGTGCACCAGCTGTGCACGCGGAGCCTGTGGGCAGAGCTAGCGTAGCAAGTGTATAGAGTTTTAGCATTATCATAGGGTTCTAAGTTGATTTTAGTCTTAGCTATACAGTGGACTATATATTTCATGGGGTTTTAATATCAGGGCTAACATTAGTAGCTACAGTTTAGGGTAAGAGGTTGATTTTGAGTTTAGCCACAAGACAACTGTATATATCCTGTGGGGTGTTATGACAGTTGGAGTGGACAAATGTGTTTTTGTTCAACTGCAGTGAGAGAAACTGTAGGGCTATCGAGTTAGACAGTAAGCATGGTTAACCTCTTTACAGTGTAGAATTCAGTCACTTGCTGTAACAAATTGTACATTTTCGGTGGCGCTGACTGGTAAGACGCTCCGGGAGTGCCGTCACATGTGCAAGCAAAGCAGAGGTCCTGGGTTCGATCCTTGGTGTGAGCCAAATCAGGAGAACACGGTACTCGCTAAGCAAGCGGCGTGATGTCCGTCAAACCTGTGTTATGACAGTTGAATGTGTTTTTGTTCAAATCAGAGACATTGTAGGGCTAGCAGTTAGTCATGGTACCACATAGGGTTAATGGTTGGGATCGATGTAGCTATATCCCAGGGTGTCCGGAGAGTTGGAGAGTGGACTTCATAATGTGTTTTTGTACAGACGCAGACTGTCGGAGAAACAGCAGTAAACAAAAATGCAGTTTGCAGCGTATTAGCGGTTGAGTCCGAATTTGAGCTCAGCCACTAGACATGCAGGCTATGTTCCCGAATGGCACCCTATTCCCTATAGGGCCCACAGTGCTCTGGTCAAAAGTAGTGCACTATGTAGGAAATATGGCGGCATTTGGGACGCAGGGCCAGCATACCCCAATGGGGTGTCGTGAGAGCTGGAGTTTAATGTGTGTTTGTACCACTGTAGTCGGAGAAAACAGTAGTACATCTCTGGGGCATTCGCCTCCTACACACATTATACCATTCTCTACCCGACACACTCGGTCTGTGTCCCAAATGGCACCCTATTCCCTTTATAGCGCACTACTTTTGACCTTTGGCCTCCTTTAGCCCTCCTTTCTTCAACCATACTTCTCCACTCCTACAACCAAGCCATCCAGCTATTTTTACACTCCTCCAAAACACTCGTCCCTCTCTCCAACACTCCTCCAGGGTCCCCTCTCCTCTCTTTCTCCATCCCTCCTCTCCTTCTTCTCTCCTCCTCTCGTCCGTCGGTGGAAGGGAGTGAGAGAGTAAACGCCTTGCTACTGTACAGCACCCCAGAGGGCATCCAGTCTTCTGTTGTTACATTAGCATCTCATTACACTCTATTCTCTAAAACAAACGGGCTGACATTCTCCTTTTTTACGCCTCTTCTCTTCATCTCTTATTCTGTCTTTCTCTCTCGCTCTCTCTGGCTTGCTTTCTCTCTCTGTCTCTCTCTCTCTCTCTCTCTCGCTCTCTCTCATTCTCTGTCTCTGTCTTTCTCTGTCTCTCTCTTTCTCTGGGCATTTTTTCGTATTTTCCAACCATTTCCATCTTTCTCTATCCTAGAACGTGAGAACATTTCTTATCAGTCCCGTTAATAAACAAGGGATTACACAGGATCTCCCCCTTCCCATCCTTTTGACTGGGATGAGAACTTCAGAATGGAAAATGGAAGCTAAGCTGCTCCATCTCTATCTCTTCTAACCTCTCCTCCTTCCAGGCAGAATAATCCTGGTGTGAAAAGACACGCACACACACACTCACACACATAGACACACTGAAATGCACATGCACATGCACGGACGCACAGACACACTCTCTCTCGTTCTTTCTCTTCTCTCCTGGTCCAGCAGTGTGTAACATGGTAGACGTAGGGGCACAAAGGGGCACAAAGTGTCTGCTCTCAAGGCTAACTGGCTCCTTCACTTCAAAGACTGAAGCGCATAAAGAGTCGTTTTGATGTACTGTAACTGATTTTGCTCCGGGCTTCAGTGGAAGAGGAAGGAAGTGGCAATTGGAAGGTCATACTATATGGAAATACAGGGGCAATCAGCAATTGGTACATACACTTTTTGTTTTCTTTTTCATTCATAATATTCCCATTGATTCTTGAAGAGTCTAACTTTTTAATGAAATACCTCATGAGTTTAGTTCAACTGTCGTACCCGACAACTGTCAAATGATTTGGCATCTTTTCTTGTAAACTACATTCATTAGTTTACTAAATTAATGGCTGATGAGAAAACTGACAAGCGTTTTGTATTCAGATCGCCCCATAGAGAACTCATCTGAGACATTCCCTATGGGCCCTGGTCAAAGGTAGCACACTCTTCTGTATAGGGAATAGGGTGCCATTTGTCCCTCCAACCAGCATTGTCGTATTTATGCTACATAGCTGCTGCATAGAAACACACAAACCACAGTCAACAGAAACGGCAGTAGGATGTTGGTTCTGTATAGATAAGAGGTGGAAACCTGTCCATGTTTCCAGTTTCCAGAATAGGCATTGGTTGCGTAAGGTTGTGTATCAAGTCCGCCTGTATGCACTCACACACACACACACACACAGACACACACACCTCATTCAAATCCATCTCTTTCTGGCTGTCAAGAAAGAGTTAGTAGCCCACTCACACTAGATGGTCTAGAGTCTCTCTCGGAGGAGTATGGGGGAGGAAAAGAGGACTTTAAGACAGTCATGAAGAAAAGGAGGAGTGGTTCTATGAATAGCACCTGCAGTGATGATCTAACGGATGCAGCCCGAAGCACTCCTTAGCTCCCACCTGTTTGTTAATATGAGAGAGATAGGGAGACGGAGAGAGAGCAGGAAGGGTTTAGGAGATGGGGGAAGAGGGGGGGGGGGGTAGTGAGAGAAGGGTGGGAGAGAGAGAAGGAGCAAGAGGGAGGGAGAGACAGAGGAGAGGCGCGAGAGAAAGAGAGATAGAGACTTCACAATACCAGAAATACACATACATTATTGCACCCATCTAACAGAAGGTATTGGTTATCACTGGTTACGTGTACTGAGTAAATGCAAGGGACTGTTAGTTGTAGGAACTGACTTGCGTAATATGTGAACACATACGGTATGTTCCTACTAATGTGCTGAGACACATGGACTGTGTGTAATGTCCATATCT
>NC_143038.1:2155000-2190000 GCF_057628025.1 Oncorhynchus mykiss | reverse complement strand
CACGATCAGGGTTAGTAACTGTTTCAACGTTATAATTGCGGTCAATGTTGGTTGATGTTTTAAGTTTGTTTTCTCTATCCAACTCCCAACATGATCACATCTTTATAAAGCGCCACGATTTACATCTGAATATTTGATAGGGAAATAGAGGGAGAGAGAAGGGGGGGGAGTGTGTGTCAGAAAGAGTTCACAAACTTTCCCCCAAAGTTTGTGTAGGCTTTCACTTTCAGCTCGAGGCGGGGTTAGTGGTACAGCATAGAGTGAGCGCGAGGGGCACAGCGGAGCGTTTTGCAATGCAGTACCACATGCAGCGGACTTCCAACTTCTATCCAACTTGAATAAGATTCCACTTTATGAACTCTAAAATAACCATGTACTCCCCTTACTGCTTGACACAGGTAAAAACTATACTTTTCTTTGGTATCCTGCCTCCACTTTAGCTCTCCGGATGTTGTTGGTTTTTAATGTTGTCGTTGTCCATGTACGGTGCCGCTAGTCAATAATTTGGTTTTAGGGACCTTTTCGCTATCCGCTCGTTTCAGATGGTGTGTTCGGCTTCTCTCCGCTCTCTGTCCCTCTTCCCCTTTGATGGCATCTCTCCAACAGGCTTTCTTGTGCGTTTCATTACACATGGTTAGAAGAGAAAATGGCGCTTCTCCTGAATCTATTTTATATCAAAAGGAGGGGAGAGAAGTGCTCAGGAGGGAACAGGGCTCGCGCTATTCCTACTAGTCGCCTGTTATGCTGTCCTATAGCTATTTAAAAACACAACAATTACACAACCATGTCAACTAAGTAAAAGAACCATAAAAGAATGTATTAGTTTTCGAGTGCTTTTCCGTGGAAATTAACGATTTTTCTAACTTTGTTGCGATAGTTGTGGTGGCTATGGAGGTGTCTGAGCGACTGTCACTGTGCTTGTCATTCAACCCACACGACAGCTGTAGCCGGGCTCTCAGCTTTAGGCTTCTGTTCTGTTGTCACATGCAAATGTCCGTATAGAGTTAGTTGAAATATAGTTTGACATTTCCAATCGATAAATGTAGTTTTTAGGATGATAAGGGTAGAAGGTGTATTATTTCGGAGGACGGCGGGAATGCATGCCCGTTTTCCCTCAGCATTGGATTGTGTTGGGGTCACAATATTGTAACGCGTATACTTATAGATCCCTTGTATGTAATCGAGTATGGGGAATGTTATCGGCCTGTAATTGTCTTTAGTTTGACACACAACTGAAGCAACCTCACAGGCCTAGACAATGAAGGGAGAAATATGCCATTAAAGTATGAGGACTTTATAGGCCTTTGACATCTGACTGTAAAGGCCAGATGAGTACATTTGTAAAGGTTGCTTGTTTTGTTTGAGTTGATATTTGCTTATTGAACGAGATACCTTTACGGCAGAATACGGGTGAATACATAGGCCTACACGAGGGAGTGTTGGTTTTGATATTCCTTTTGGGGTTATTGTGGACGGCAAAGGCTAGAGATGAAATGGCAATGCCGTTGTGCGTAACTTTAATGTGGTATTTATAGGCCTAACATTGAGGCTTTTCCCCCGGTTGGTTTGGAATTCGGATATGTGTTGACAGTGGTTGGAGAATCAAGTATTGTAGGCTACATTTAACAATTATATACTGATACAACATGTAGTATTTTAGAAATAAAAAATATGGCACACAAGGAAGCGATTTTGGATATATGCTTGGCTAATGTGTTTATGCACTTGAAACAGTTTTGTTCTGCTGACAAGTCATATGAAGGCCTATTTACCTAAATGGAAAATTACTAATCTAAGTGACTGGTTAATTTATTTCAGATGAAAATCTTAAAATTAGGTCACAGTGCAATTTACTGGCCCGTTTCACTGGAATCAGTTTCAGGCCTATGCTGCGTATATGCATATGAAATAACAACAGGACAAATATTATTTTATTAATTTACTTTAAAAAACATGTAACATGTGATTAAAACTTTGCATGTGTATATTTGGACTTCACTGTAGCCGTCTGAGAAAAAGCGTTTGAGCGCGCACGGAGCGGTGCGAATTTCACCTATAACTGAGAAGTGCAGGGCAGGACCGGCAGGACCGAACTTGTTTGCCCCTTGAAGCTCGACGGAAGTAGCTTACAGACAGACAGTAGGCCTATTATACACTTAGATTTGAATATCGCCTTAAATGTCACAATCTCAGCACTCGTTTCACTATTTTCCTTTGTCTGGTGGTCCCATAGGCAGTAAACTGTAGGGCTGCCTCTTCTAAAAATACATGACTATTATAACGTTTTGGTTTTTTCAGTGTGCGTCTTGATGTTCTATTTTGTTTAGTCTTTTACCACTATTATTGTATGCTAAAATATAGCAGTAGATCTATAGGTCACGGGGCCTTAACTCCTTTTCTCAGTATAGCCTATATGCCTTACTTGTGGCTGAGGTTGAATTGTACATTTTTTAATGGCATCTCTGACTTAATTTTAATAGGATAATTCACACAATGAATATTATTTTACCAACACGCAAGTGCTTACACGCATAATAGTCCAGATCCCAGACGCGGCCTTCTCAGCTTTGCAAGTGTTTTTCGAAGTTCCATGAATTAATGAATGCCCTTCGTTATTTTAATTGGACTTAATAGCCTACTTTAACCATACAATTGGATGTGTTGTTGTCACTGTGATTTCTATTCACTTTCTGTAACAAGTGTTCAGTTTTAGAATTAGGCCTAAGGAACAGAAACCGCATGTTTGGCTGGGGAGAAATGTAGGCCCTCTCCGTCAGCTCTTTGTAGTAGACACAGGACACAGTCAACGCTTCAGCTAAAATCACTGTGGAAGAAATGTCAGTCTTAAAGAAACGTTTTTCTTATAGAAAATCATAAACAGCATTAATTATTTCTTTAAAGATAGATATGGTCATATTGGTCAGCCGGGGTCAATGTAATTTAGCTTGTAAGAGTTCAGACTTGGCATTATTTAATTTGTTTATGTTTTATTTGCCTATACATTTATTCAGGGCACTTCTTTCAAAAACTGCATATTTAGTTTAGATATATTTCCAAGCCAAGTGCATATGGGGTTGAGCTCCGCGCGCATCATGTTTCTCTTTCTTTCCATTAATTAAAATTAATTGGCTACAGATCCGCCTACATGAGCTGAGCAGCGCGGCGAGCGCGTGCATGATGCCCATATGCGCGTGCATGCTGCCCATATGCGCAATACATATTGATCTTGTTAAGCTTCTGTGAGCTGATTTGTTTTCCTCGCGACTGATAGATTTTTCACCAGTAATTGATTTGTCAGCGTTATAATGATCTGATTTAATTTAAATCTAGTAGCATATTCAGTATTTGCATTATAAAAAAGGCAGTCAAAGTTGCTTGGCCTCAATACATTATGCAGATTATTTGGCAGTGAGAATATGAAAGGAAATACATTATCTTTTTTTCTTGTCTGTTCCAATATTATATGTTTGCAAGTTGTGCAAATTCTTGCGATATGATCTTTTGACTAAAAAGTTCCCTCCAAGCGTTGAACGGAGTTTTCAGAGGGCCAATTAACCTTGGTTTTCCGGTGAGTGAGAGAGAGAGTGTGTGTGTGTGTGTGTTGTGTGTTTGCGTGCTTATCATACCACCCGCGGGAATTATCCTCGCGTTCCTCCGGAATCAACCATTTTGTCTGGAGATTGTCTTTACATTTTCTTCGATTTAACCATGTTGTTAATAATGAAACAATCAGCAATGGGGACATGTGGTAACAAACGTAAACAATCAGTGATACATTATTAATGAGGATAAAAGCTTTGTTGGAATGGACATGCTTAGGTGAGGGACCTTGGGCATGACGCGTAATGGACGCGAAGTATGGATAGCCAAATCAGTACATTTGCAAAGTGGCTCTGGGAGGGTTTTTGAGGAGGAATATGGCACTGTTTTATGTTTTTTTTTGTAGGGAGAGGAAGGAGAGGAGGGAACCATTTGCATAAAGGTTTTATGTAATGTGTTTGGATATCAATTATTGCTTCAGTCTCCACTCAAGTTTCCCAGAAAATGTGATGTTTAGTGCAGGCTAGACTGCGTCGAGTCTGGATTTGCTTGCGTTTTCACGAGGCTTCCGCAGTCTGCCTTTTACGCACAGTGCCAACCCATGAATTTTTCTGCTGCTCTTGATAACGAAATACGTAACCCTTGCTGGACATGCGTTTAGTTGTTGGTCGATTTAATGGTTTAAATTTTTTTATATATTTTATGTTTAGTATATTCCCCACTTGTTTTAGAATTGATTTAAAGATCAAATGCGTAGGCTTACATAAAACGCACTGAGCCGTGTGTGGCAATGAATGCCCGCGTTATGGTCGACTTGAAAGAAAGAAAGAAATGAGTTTAGGCCAAACATAGCTGTGAGCATTAGGTCATGTACGTTTGGTGATAGAGATGATGTCAGAATTATCTCTCAAAGAATAATGTAGTTGTAGTTTGATTGCGTGTGAAGGGAAAGCAAGGACACCGCAGTATGTGTGTCCATATTAGTGTGTTTGAGAAGCGTTGCCACGAGATTTGGGCAGGTCAGCGCACAGGGATAAATGTGCAGGGCCAGCTCTAGCCTTTTGGGGGCCCTAAGCGACATACCCTGTAATTGTACACATTTTGCCATGGGGTGGAGAGACATTTTTTAAAAGTTTTAAAGCGGCCTGAGGCCATAAGTGATGTCATGTCTGCCTGGAACCAGCCCTGTCAATGCTTGTAGGTTAACTCCTTCCTTCATCACTTCAGTACTGGAAGCACCAATGAATGATTCAGTAGTTGATGATGATGTCCTTATTTATTATGCAATTGATCAATTTGGAACAGTTGAGAAATCACAAAATAAAATGTTTGTTACATGTCTCATTTTTCAACTATTTCAAATAGATTAATTTGCCTTCACTTTTAAGTTACAGCTTGCCATGTTAAATAGATGGCTACCCAAACTCCTTGCTCCAGCCAAATACTACGCCCATGGACGTTAGTTTCTTCTCCGCAATGAGTCTGGATCTGAGTACCTCCCCAAAGATTTCTAGAACGCGAACACATTCTAACCATTCTGATTGGTCCCAGAAACCGATAGGTTGGGCCAGCACCAGACATACATGTGGGTAAAGCAGCTTTTAGAAAATTCATCACTGGCTTTGATACTCTGATTGGTTAGAAATTATCTAATTGCTGATGACTTTGTTTTTTTCCCAACATTCCTCATTTTGACATCACCACAAACAACTTCAATGATGGCAGTCTCAGACTGACTATGTAGCTAACATAGAGCAGTGGAAGAATTCAGTTTGAGTCGTCAGGTAAAGATAGATAGGCCTTAGTCCTGATGTCAGGCGGTAAGTCTGTCAGTAGTGTGAGTTATTCTCACCCAGTTTGTCCTCCAGGGACCTCATGCGTCAGCGGTGGGTTTTGGTTACACCAGCACCGGATGGTGACTGGGGTGTACGGTGGTGTTGGTGTAAGCCGAGGTGGCCTCCCTTGATCCGGTAACATAGCCTACCAAGCTGGTAACATCGTTCCTGCCGTGGTGTCACTTTTCACTACACCGACACCGGGACAGGAGCTGGTGTTGGACATAGAAATATAACTATTAGAATGGGACCCGCAGCCCCTCCACCTATCAGGGAACATTGACTTGAATGGAGATGCCCATTCTAGTCGTTGTATTTCTATGATGGTGGAGCTGAGAATAGGCATAAGGTTTGGGGTGATGGATGGGTAGAATGCCCCGGCGCTGCCTGGCAGGGTGACACCCTGCACTACATTGTGTTCTGGTTACTTATTCATCTCCCCCAGGCTAATGGATCACACCGCTCTGCCTGGGGTCAGCTTCTGCCTGGGGTCAGCTTCTGCCTGGGGTCAGCTCTGCTTAGGGTCAGTTTTGCCTGGGGTCAACTCTACCTGGGGTCAGCTTCTGCCTGGGGTCAGCTCTGCTTAGGGTCAGTTTTGCCTGGGGTCAACTCTACCTGGGGTCAGCTCTGCTTAGGGTCAGTTTTGCCTGGGGTCAACTCTACCTGGGGTCAGCTTCTGCCTGGGGTCAGCTCTGCTTAGGGTCAGTTTTGCCTGGGGTCAACTCTACCTGGGGTCAGCTTCTGCCTGGGGTCAGCTCTGCCTGGGGTCAGCTCTGCCTGGGGTCAGCTCTGCCTGGTGGGCCCTGTGCTAGTACATATGTTCTATGTGTATAGGACTATGTCTGTTATATATACTGCAGTGCTTGTAAATGTGTACATTTACTGTATGTGTTTATGCACGCTTGTACGCATCCATGTAATAATACATGTATATACATTTACTATACTGTATGCATAATGAGAAAGAATGTACATGCATATATACATCGCCACATTTAAACAGAATGCTCCATCTCTACCACTGGTAACCTAATGATGCAAGCACTAAAGTCCCAGCTAGCCGAAGTCCTGTAGGATACCTTGTACTATATCTCTCATCCCGGGCCGGGGGGCCGGGGGCCGGGTGCCTCTCCTCTCCTCCTGCCTTTGAGGAAGATGAGTTAAGTCTGTTCATCTTTTTATCTGTGCAGTCTTCCTGACCATGGAAAATGGATTTACCACACTTTACCGCCGCCCCTCCACAATCACCATGCAGCACAGGATAATAGGTTGCTGACTGTCCCCTGTGTGTGTGTGTGTGTGTTTGTGTGTGTGTGTGAGAGAGAGAGAGAGAGAGTGTTTGTGTGTGTGTATCACACTCCAACCCCCCAGCATGGATTAGATTTTGGCTGAGCTGTGGCCAGTGGTAGCAGGCAGCCCCTACAGCGGTCTGGTGGCGGTCTGCGATATACTGCTGTGGAACACACACGCACACACACACGTTCCAGATATACATAGTGAGGATTGTGGTGGAGGGAAGAAGTTAACTATAATCAGTTCAGTATGGTACAATATGTGTGTGTGTGGGTGTCGATACGATAGAGAGAAGAATAGATGACAAACAGCCGTATCCTCCTCTCCTCAGCCAAGCCAATCTCACCATGAGAAAACACATTTTATTTTCAGTGTGGAATGTGTCCATTATAAGGCACCTATTTGCTTAGTTTAAAGATTAGAGATAAAGTGTATTGTCGAGCTCTGAAAAACCTAATCATTCAATTCACTCATGAGTTTCCTCTGTAGGGTATTAAATTCTATCAGACATCAGAACCACATGTACACACATACCAATAATGAAACGGTGTAGATAGATGAAGGCCACAGACTCTGTCTGTGTCCAACATAGTACCCTATTCTCTACGTTATGCACTATGGACCCTGGTCAAAAGTAGTGCACTATTTAGGGAATAGGGTGCCATTTGTGAGGCAGCCTCTGAGCCTGAGCTCACACAGTCTACAGACAGACCAGCCTGTGTTTGCCAACTATCAACCAGGAACATACATAAGGTAAGGATGGAGAGGCTGTGTCCCAAATGCCACCCTATTCCCTAAACAGTGCACTACTTTTGACCATGGCCTACAGGGGAACGGTTGCCATTTGGGACTCTGCCAAAGTCTGTGATTCTGCCAAGTTGAAGACAACTTTCAGAAGACGTGATAACGGAAAGACGTAATGACAGACGTGAAGGATGAGAGGAGTGAGGGATGAGAGGAGTGAGGGATGAGAAGAGGCTCTCTGGCAGCTGCCCTGGAAGAGAAGAGACTCCCATTTTCTTTTTCTTCCTCCTCCCTCCACTTTCTTCTCCTCGTCAACTCGCCTCTGTTGAAGAGAGAGCAACGGTTGGGAAGGATCCTCAACTCTGGAGGAGATGTTGTTGTTTCCCCCTCCTCCCCCCTGCTCCCCCTGCCTCACCCGTTTGTGTTTCTTCTCTTTTTCGTCGGGTAGCTAACCCACTGAATGGGACAAGGCGGTTAACCGTGAAATGGAAGCTCCTAGTTACTTTGTAAGGTTTTTCTCCAAAGAGGATTTGACACATCATGCATCCACACACACACAGACCACTCACACACACACAGACCACTCACACACACACAGACCACTCACACACACACAGACCACTCACACACACACAGACCACTCACACACACATAGACCACTCACACACACACAGACCACTCACACACACACAGACCACTCACACACACACAGACCACTCACACACACACAGACCACTCACACACACACACAGACCACTCACACACACACACACAGACCACTCACACACACACATACCACTCACACACACACAGACCACTCACACACACACACCACTCACACACACACAGACCACTCTCACACACACAGACCACTCACACACACACAGACCACTCACACACACACAGACCACTCACACACACACAGACCACTCACACACACACAGACCACTCACACACACACAGACCACTCACACACACACAGACCACTCACACACACACAGACCACTCACACACACACAGACCACTCACACACACACAGACCACTCACACACACACAGACCACTCACACACACACAAACCACTCACACACACACAGACCACTCACACACACACAGACCACTCACACTCACACACACACAGACCACTCACACACACACAGACCACTCACACACACACAGACGACTCACACACACACAGACCACTCACACACACACATAGACCACTCACACACACACAGACCACTCACACACACATAGACCACTCACACACACACAGACCACTTACACACACACAGACCACTCACACATTCACAGAACACTCACACACACAAAGACCACTCACACACACACAGACCACTCACACACACACAGACCACTCACACACACACACACAGACCACACACACACAGACCACTCACACACACACACACAGACCACACACACACAGACCACTCACACACACACATACCACTCACACACACACAGACCACTCACACACACACAGACCACTCACGCATACACAGACCACTCACACATACACAGACCAATCACGCATACACAGACCACTCACGCATACACAGACCACTCACGCATACACAGACCACTCACGCATACACAGACCACTCACGCATACACCGACCACTCACGCATACACAGACCACTCACACATACACAGACCACTCACACATACACAGACCACTCACACATACACAGACCACTCACACATACACAGACCACTCACACATACACATACAAAATATCTAATTAGAGCCGCTAGATCAATGTATAGGCATTGATTTCTGACAAAGCAGATCTATTGAATACGTTTTTATATTCTATATGTATTTTCTACAGTGCCTTGCGAAAGTATTCGGCCCCCTTGAACTTTGCGACCTTTTGCCACATTTCAGGCTTCAAACATAAAGATATAAAACTCTATTTTTTTGTGAAGAATCAACAACAAGTGGGACACAATCATGAATTGGAACGACATTTATTGGATATTTCAAACTTTTTTAACAAATCAAAAACTGAAAAATTGGGCGTGCAAAATTATTCAGCCCCCTTAAGTTAATACTTTGTAGCGCCACCTTTTGCTGCGATTACAGCTGTAAGTCGCTTGGGGTATGTCTCTATCAGTTTTGCACATCGAGAGACTGAAATTTTTTCCCATTCCTCCTTGCAAAACAGCTCGAGCTCAGTGAGGTTGGATGGAGAGCATTTGTGAACAGCAGTTTTCAGTTCTTTCCACAGATTCTCGATTGGATTCAGGTCTGGACTTTGACTTGGTCATTCTAACACCTGGATATGTTTATTTTTGAACCATTCCATTGTAGATTTTGCTTTATGTTTTGGATCATTGTCTTGTTGGAAGACAAATCTCCGTCCCAGTCTCAGGTCTTTTGCAGACTCCATCAGGTTTTCTTCCAGAATGGTCCTGTATTTGGCTCCATCCATCTTCCCATCAATTTTAACCATCTTCTCTGTCCCTGCTGAAGAAAAGCAGGCCCAAACCATGATGCTGCCACCACCATGTTTGACAGTGGGGATGGTGTGTTCAGCTGTGTTGCTTTTACGCCAAACATAACGTTTTGCATTGTTGCCAAAAAGTTCGATTTTGGTTTCATCTGAACAGAGCACCTTCTTCCACATGTTTGGTGTGTCTCCCAGGTGGCTTGTGGCAAACTTTAAACAACACTTTTTATGGATATCTTTAAGAAATGGCTTTCTTCTTGCCACTCTTCCATAAAGGCCAGATTTGTGCAATATACGACTGATTGTTGTCCTATGGACAGAGTCTCCCACCTCAGCTGTAGATCTCTGCAGTTCATCCAGAGTGATCATGGGCCTCTTGGCTGCATCTCTGATCAGTCTTCTCCTTGTATGAGCTGAAAGTTTAGAGGGACGGCCAGGTCTTGGTAGATTTGCAGTGGTCTGATACTCCTTCCATTTCAATATTATCGCTTGCACAGGGCTCCTTGGGATGTTTAAAGCTTGGTAAATCTTTTTGTATCCAAATCCGGCTTTAAACGTCTTCACAACAGTATCTCGGACCTGCCTGGTGTGTTCCTTGTTCTTCATGATGCTCTCTGCGCTTTTAACGGACCTCTGAGACTATCACAGTGCAGGTGCATTTATACAGAGACTTGATTACACACAGGTGGATTGTATTTATCATCATTAGTCATTTAGGTCAACATTGGATCATTCAGAGATCCTCACTGAACTTCTGGAGAGAGTTTGCTGCACTGAAAGTAAAGGGGCTGAATAATTTTGCACGCCCAATTTTTCAGTTTTTGAATTGTTAAAAAAGTTTGAAATATCCAATAAATGTCATTCCACTTCATGATTGTGTCCCACTTGTTGTTGATTCTTCACAAAAAAATACAGTTTTATATCTTTATGTTTGAAGCCTGAAATGTGGAAAAAGGTCGCAAAGTTCAAGGGGGCCGAATACTTTCGCAAGGCACTGTATGTTGAATTAGAGTGACTAAACACTATGTCCAAGCATCCAGCGGCAATTAGATGTATAGATCCTCTCCCTTCATTTCTGCAACAGCAGTTCTATTGAGTCCATGTATAGTGTGTTCTATGTCTAAGAAATGCCCCTGGCTGGTAAGCAATTCTATGAATGCATTTCTAAATTATACAGCTATGTATTTTATGGGGAAAATGCCCTTGCTAAATTTGGTGGGAGACGTTTATTATAGACGAAAAAATACAAGGGTTTTATTAAACAAATAGATGTCACGCTCTTCTCAGTAGAAATGAAGAAAGTGTAACGTGGATCGTTCTGACATGATTGAAACCAGGCAGTCAGCCGTGAAAACCATGTCTCAGTTCGGAGATGCTCCATCCCATTAAAGGGCGTGACTAAATCCTCCGTCTCAGATGATTTTCTACTTACGTCTTCATCAGGTGCTTGATACAATGTTTGCGTCACGTGTTTCGATACAGTTGACATTTTTTGTCTTTTAGCAAACACTCTTAACCAGAGAGACTAACAGGAGAAATTAGGGTTAAGTGCCTTGCTCAAGGGTACCTGGCCAGATGTTTCACGTAGTCGGCTCGGGGATTCGAACCAGTGACCTTTCGTTTACTGGCCCAGCTCTCTAACCATTAGGCTCACTGCATCCTGTATTAGTAAACTGAAGAGAATTTGCAGACAGAAGCTTCACTGTCAGATAGGTTAGAAAAAATATATATCCAGTGTAGACAGTTGATCTGAAGATTTGCAGGAAAGACGTAGTGCCAGATAATAATCTGACTGGTTAGCTGCTAGGTTAAAGAAGTAATAACACAGCATATGAAGCAGGTAGAACAGCCTGATTGGTTAGCTGCTAGGTTAAAGAAGTAATAACACAGCATATGAAGCAGGTAGAACAGCCTGATTGGTTAGCTGCTAGGTTAAAGAAGTAATAACACAGCATATGAAGCAGGTAGAACAGCCTGATTGGTTAGCTGCTAGGTTAAAGAAGTAATAACACAGCATATGAAGCAGGTAGAACAGCCTGATTGGTTAGCTGCTAGGTTAAAGAAGTAATAACACAGCATATGAAGCAGGTAGAACAGCCTGATTGGTTAGCTGCTAGGTTAAAGAAGTAATAACACAGCATATGAAGCAGGTAGAACAGCCTGATTGGTTAGCTGCTAGGTTAAATAAGTAATAACACAGCATATGAAGCAGGTAGAACAGCCTGATTGGTTAGCTGCTAGGTTAAAGAAGTAACAACACAGCATATGAAGCAGGTAGAACAGCCTGATTGGTTAGCTGCTAGGTTAAATAAGTAATAACACAGCATATGAAGCAGGTAGAACAGCCTGATTGGTTAGCTGCTAGGTTAAAGAAGTAACAACACAGCATATGAAGCAGGTAGAACAGCCTGATTGGTTAGCTGCTAGGTTAAATAAGTAATAACACAGCATATGAAGCAGGTAGAACAGCCTGATTGGTTAGCTGCTAGGTAAAGAAGTAATAACACAGCATATGAAGCAGGTAGAACAGCCTGATTGGTTAGCTGCTAGGTTAAAGAAGTAATAACACAGCATATGAAGCAGGTAGAACAGCCTGATTGGTTAGCTGCTAGGTTAAAGAAGTAACAACACAGCATATGAAGCAGGTAGAACAGCCTGATTGGTTAGCTGCTAGGTTAAAGAAGTAATAACACAGCATATGAAGCAGGTAGAACAGCCTGATTGGTTAGCTGCTAGGTTAAAGAAGTAATAACACAGCATATGAAGCAGGTAGAACAGCCTGATTGGTTAGCTGCTAGGTAAAGAAGTAATAACACAGCATATGAAGCAGGTAGAACAGCCTGATTGGTTAGCTGCTAGGTTAAAGAAGTAATAACACAGCATATGAAGCAGGTAGAACAGCCTGATTGGTTAGCTGCTAGGTTAAAGAAGTAATAACACAGCATATGAAGCAGGTAGAACAGCCTGATTGGTTAGCTGCTAGGTTAAAGAAGTAATAACACAGCATATGAAGCAGGTAGAACAGCCTGATTGGTTAGCTGCTAGGTTAAAGAAGTAATAACACAGCATATGAAGCAGGTAGAACAGCCTGATTGGTTAGCTGCTAGGTTAAAGAAGTAATAACACAGCATATGAAGCAGGTAGAACAGCCTGATTGGTTAGCTGCTAGGTTAAAGAAGTAATAACACAGCATATGAAGCAGGTAGAACAGCCTGATTGGTTAGCTGCTAGGTTAAAGAAGTAATAACACAGCATATGAAGCAGGTAGAACAGCCTGATTGGTTAGCTGCTAGGTTAAAGAAGTAATAACACAGCATATGAAGCAGGTAGAACAGCCTGATTGGTTAGCTGCTAGGTTAAAGAAGTAATAACACAGCATATGAAGCAGGTAGAACAGCCTGATTGGTTAGCTGCTAGGTTAAAGAAGTAATAACACAGCATATGAAGCAGGTAGAACAGCCTGATTGGTTAGCTGCTAGGTAAAGAAGTAATAACACAGCATATGAAGCAGGTAGAACAGCCTGATTGGTTAGCTGCTAGGTTAAAGAAGTAATAACACAGCATATGAAGCAGGTAGAACAGCCTGATTGGTTAGCTGCTAGGTTAAAGAAGTAATAACACAGCATATGAAGCAGGTAGAACAGCCTGATTGGTTAGCTGCTAGGTAAAGAAGTAATAACACAGCATATGAAGCAGGTAGAACAGCCTGATTGGTTAGCTGCTAGGTTAAAGAAGTAATAACACAGCATATGACGCAGGTAGAACAGCCTGATTGGTTAGCTGCTAGGTTAAAGAAGTAACAACACAGCATATGAAGCAGGTAGAACAGCCTGATTGGTTAGCTGCTAGGTTAAAGAAGTAATAACACAGCAAATGAAGCAGGTAGAACAGCCTGATTGGTTAGCTGCTAGGTTAAAGAAGTAATAACACAGCATATGAAGCAGGTAGAACAGCCTGATTGGTTAGCTGCTAGGTTAAAGAAGTAATAACACAGCATATGACGCAGGTAGAACAGCCTGATTGGTTAGCTGCTAGGTTAAAGAAGTAATAACACAGCATATGAAGCAGGTAGAACAGCCTGATTGGTTAGCTGCTAGGTTAAAGAAGTAATAACACAGCATATGAAGCAGGTAGAACAGCCTGATTGGTTAGCTGCTAGGTTAAAGAAGTAATAACACAGCATATGAAGCAGGTAGAACAGCCTGATTGGTTAGCTGCTAGGTTAAAGAAGTAATAACACAGCATATGAAGCAGGTAGAACAGCCTGATTGGTTAGCTGCTAGGTAAAGAAGTAATAACGCAGCATATGAAGCAGGTAGAACAGCCTGATTGGTTAGCTGCTAGGTTAAAGAAGTAATAACACGGCATATGAAGCAGGTAGAACAGCCTGATTGGTTAGCTGCTAGGTAAAGAAGTAATAACACAGCATATGAAGCAGGTAGAACAGCCTGATTGGTTAGCTGCTAGGTTAAAGAAGTAATAACACAGCATATGACGCAGGTAGAACAGCCTGATTGGTTAGCTGCTAGGTTAAAGAAGTAACAACACAGCATATGAAGCAGGTAGAACAGCCTGATTGGTTAGCTGCTAGGTTAAAGAAGTAATAACACAGCAAATGAAGCAGGTAGAACAGCCTGATTGGTTAGCTGCTAGGTTAAAGAAGTAATAACACAGCATATGAAGCAGGTAGAACAGCCTGATTGGTTAGCTGCTAGGTTAAAGAAGTAATAACACAGCATATGACGCAGGTAGAACAGCCTGATTGGTTAGCTGCTAGGTTAAAGAAGTAATAACACAGCATATGAAGCAGGTAGAACAGCCTGATTGGTTAGCTGCTAGGTTAAAGAAGTAATAACACAGCATATGAAGCAGGTAGAACAGCCTGATTGGTTAGCTGCTAGGTTAAAGAAGTAATAACACAGCATATGAAGCAGGTAGAACAGCCTGATTGGTTAGCTGCTAGGTTAAAGAAGTAATAACACAGCATATGAAGCAGGTAGAACAGCCTGATTGGTTAGCTGCTAGGTAAAGAAGTAATAACGCAGCATATGAAGCAGGTAGAACAGCCTGATTGGTTAGATCCCCGTTAGATGGGACCATAGAGATACATGTGTATGATTAGTGTTCTATTTAGTCCTGTGGTTGGAACAAGCATTCGTCAACCATACAGCTAGATATAGGTTAGTGTATGTGTAATACAGTACCCTTTGCCAGTTGATCTGATCATAGGATACCATAGGTCTAGAGTACCAGTGCTTCACTGCATTGGCATGACACAACACACACTGAAGGTCATTTATTTTAGTGTGTTTGTACCACAGGGAGCGTTTGCATGGGGAGGTGTTGACAGGAGCTTCTAATGCTGTAGGCATGTTAGACTGTCACATCAATATAGAGCAGCTCTCTCACTCTTTTTCTCTCTCTCTGTCTCTGTCCCTCTCTCCCTTTGTCCCTCCCCTCTCTCTCACTCTCTGTCCCTCTCTCTCTCTGTCTCTGTCCCCTCTCTCCCTTTGTCCCTCCCCTCTCTCTCTCTGTCCCCTCTCTCTCTCACTCTCTGTCCCCCCCCCTCTCTCT
Organism: Oncorhynchus mykiss; assembly: GCF_057628025.1. Lineage (NCBI taxonomy): Eukaryota > Metazoa > Chordata > Actinopteri > Salmoniformes > Salmonidae > Oncorhynchus > Oncorhynchus mykiss. The sequence continues at coordinate 2,174,540 of NC_143038.1, read as the reverse complement.
CTCTCTCTCTCTCTCTCTCACTCACTCACTCTGTCTCTGTCCCCTCTCTCTCTGCCCCCCCTTTCTGTCCCTGTCCCCTCTCTTTTGCACTCTCTCTCTATCTCTTTCTCTCTCTCTCGGTTCCTCTCTCGCCCACTCTCTCTCTGATCCCTCTCTTTCTCTCTGACCCCTCTCTTTCTCTGTCTGTCCCCTCTCTTTCTCTTACTGTCCCATCTCTTTCTCTTACTGTCCCATCTCTTTCTCTTACTGTCCCCTCTCTTTCTCTTATTGTCCCCTCTCTTTCTCTTACTGTCCCATCTCTTTCTCTTACTGTCCCCTCTCTTTCTCTTACTGTCCCCTCTCTTTCTCTTACTGTCCCCTCTCTCTCTCTCTCTCTCTCTCTCTCTCTCTCTCTCTGTCCCTCCCCATTCTCTCTCTCTGTCCCCCCTCTCTCTCTTACCCTCTCTCTCTCTGTCCCTCCCCATTCTCTCTCTCTCTCTGCCCCCCTCTCTGTCCTTCTCTCTCTCTCTCTCTCTGTCAGTCAGTCCAGTACTTTTCGTACTGAAAAACGTCCTTTGATTCCGTACACCACTGTAGTAGAAGTGTGCTAGCTGGGCTAGGCCTGGACAGTACAGTCAGTCAGTCTCAGTAGAACAAAGTGTTCTCTAACTCTCTGCTCTCCTCTACTCTCAACTCACTGCTCTCACTCCTCTGGAGAGAGGAGGAGGGTTTTGGCTGCCCTCCAGGGGTGGAAAAATCTATAAGCCATTACGTAATATACCATATCTTTACCTTAGGTGAACCCAGTACAAGATCCACAGCTGTGAGCACACAGAGGGAGGCAGGGAGGCCTGTGTGGAAAAGAGATTGTGTGTGTAGGGAGAGAGAAAGAGTGTGTGTGTGTGTGTCTGTGTGTGTGTGTGTGTGTGTGTCTGTGTAGAAACAGAGAGAGGGAGAATGAGTGTGTGTGTGTGTGTGTGTGTGTGTGTGTGTGCCTGTGTAGAAACAGAGAGAGGGAGAATGAGTGTGTGTGTGTCTGTGTAGAAACAGAGAGAGGGAGAATGAGTGTGTGTGTGTGTGTGTGTGTGTGTGTGTGTGTGTGTGTGTGTGTGTGTGTGTGTGTGTGTGTGTGTGTGTGTGTGTGTGTGTGTGTGTGTGTGTGTCTGTGTAGAAACAGAGAGAGGGAGAATGTGTGTGTGTCTGCGTGTCTGTGTAGAAACAGAGAGAGGGAGAATGAGTGTGTGTGTGTGTGTGTCTGTGTAGAAACAGAGAGAGGGAGAATGAGTGTGTGTGTGTGTGTCTGTGTAGAAACAGAGAGAGGGAGAATGAGTGTGTGTGTGTGTGTGTGTCTGTGTAGAAACAGAGAGAGGGAGAATGTGTGTGTGTCTGTGTAGAAACAGAGAGAGGGAGAATGAGTGTGTGTGTGTCTGTGTAGAAACAGAGAGAGGGAGAATGAGTGTGTGTGTGTGTGTCTGTGTAGAAACAGAGAGAGGGAGAATGAGTGTGTGTGTGTGTGTGTGTGTGTCTGTGTAGAAACAGAGAGAGGGAGAATGAGTGTGTGTGTGTGTGTCTGTGTAGAAACAGAGAGAGGGAGAATGAGTGTGTGTGTGTGTGTGTGTGTCTGTGTAGAAACAGAGAGAGGGAGAATGAGTGTGTGTGCTGTATTAGAGAGAGATTTCTCTGTGGCCAGTCTGCAGCACTTACAGACCCTCACATCAACAGGTCACATCACAACTCTATTGTAACATTCCTTCCTTTCTGTTTTTCATCTATGTATTTGTTCATTTTCAAGCATACTTTTTTTTAAAGCAGCATTTGCATAGATCGACTAAAGAGGAGACTTCTTCAGGATTCTTCACAGTGACTTGGCCAAGTGATCCTGATGCTCGTAGAGTAAGTCAGATCGTCTGTGATTCATTTATTTTGATTATATATACATTTAAATCAGAGTACTGTTGTGTGATGCGAAACGCCATGGCAACGTACTGCACTGTACTTCTAAAGCTGCTTCTTCCCGCATACAGATTAGTGTGTGTGTATGTGTGCATACAGATGAGTGTGTATGTATGTGTGCATACAGATGAGTGTGTGTGTATGTGTGCATACAGATGAGTGTGTGTGTGTGTGTGTATGCGTGCATACAGATGAGTGTGTGTGAATGCGTACATACAGATGAGTGTGTGTGTATGCGTGCATACAGATGAGTGTGTGTGTATGCGTGCATACAGATGAGTGTGTGTGAATACGTGCATACAGGTGAGTGTGTGTGAATACGTGCATACAGATGAGTGTGTGTGAATACGTGCATACAGATGAGTGTGTGTGAATACGTGCATACAGATGAGTGTGTGTGAATGCGTGCATACAGATGAGTGTGTGTGAATGCGTGCATACAGATAAGTGTGTGTGAATACGTGCATACAGGTGAGTGTGTGTGAATACGTGCATACAGATGAGTGTGTGTGAATGCGTGCATACAGATGAGTGTGTGTGTATGCGTGCATACAGATGAGTGTGTGTGAATACGTGCATACAGGTGAGTGTGTGTGAATACGTGCATACAGATGAGTGTGTGTGAATGCGTGCATACAGATGAGTGTGTGTGAATACGTGCATACAGATGAGTGTGTGTGAATGCGTGCATACAGATGAGTGTGTGTGAATGCATACATACAGGTGTGTTTGAAAACGGGAGTATGAGGCCGCAGGCCGTGCAGCGCTGAACAGACCTGCTTTTCACTTCATACATTGACAGTGTTGACACGTCAACGCTTTCATCCCATAATATGCACTAATCATGGCTTGACAAGATGGGCCAGGCCTGCATCCCAAATGGCACCCTATGGGCCCTGGTCAAAAGTAGTGAACCCTATGGGCCCTGGTCAAAAGTAGTGAACCCTATGGGCCCTGGTCAAAAGTAGTGAACCCTATGGGCCCTGGTCAAAAGTAGTGAACCCTATGGGCCCTGGTCAAAAGTAGTGAACCCTATGGGCCCTGGTCAAAAGTAGTGCACTATAGAGGCCCTGGTCAAAAGTAGTGCACCCTATGGGCCCTGGTCAAAAGTAGTGCACCCTATGGGCCCTGGTCAAAAGTAGTGCACTATAGAGGCCCTGGTCAAAAGTAGTGCACTATAGAGGCCCTGGTCAAAAGTAGTGCACTATAGAGGCCCTGGTCAAAAGTAGTGCACTATAGTAGTGCAGACTTTTTGGTTTGGATGTGACTGACACCATCTTGAGTTTGTGCGAGTACCGGCCTCACGATACATACATTCCTCCTTAATGGCTGTTGTCGTGATTCTCTGTCCGTGTGAATATATTCCATTGGCCCAAACGTGTTCCTCTACACATCGATGCTTGGTGAGGGTCTAGTGTTGTTCAGGAAGGGTCACGTTCAATTAATTGGATTCAGGTGCCTGCTGCTTCTGTTTTCAATCTGATTGCAGACTACTTCCTATAATACAGGGGTCGGCAACAGGCGTCCCGCGGGTCAAAACCGGCCCGGGAAGGATTCTTTTTGGCCTGCCAAAGTTTAGTAAAAAAAAACACACAAAAAAACATATATTTGTTTGAAATTCAGCAAAAAAATATATAAAAAGCACATATTTTCCCAGGAATAAAAAGAAACGTGATCTTGTCTCAACATAATCAAAGTATGAAATGAGTGAAATGTCCAAATACAATCTCTTTTTGGGCTTACGTGTAGTTGTGGTCAATTTGCAGTGTACAGATTAATATAATTATCTTCGCGACCCCCGACCCTCCAAGGCTGAATGGAGTTACCTACCCCTGCTCTAAGAGGATCCACCTGACAGAAATATTGACAATTAAATAACATGGTAAGAATCAGTCAACTCTGATGATGATCGTTGTTAAACTGTCCGTAATGACGGCTGATAATAACATGGTAAGAATCAGTCAACTCTGATGATGATCGTTATTAAACTGTCCGTAATGACGGCTGATAATAACATGGTAAGAATCAGTCAACTCTGATGATGATCGTTGTTAAACTGTCCGTAATGACGGCTGATAATAACATGGTAAGAATCAGTCAACTCTGATGATGATCGTTATTAAACTGTCCGTAATGACGGCTGATAATAACATGGTAAGAATCAGTCAACTCTGATGATGATCGTTGTTAAACTGTCCGTAATGACGGCTGATAATAACATGGTAAGAATCAGTCAACTCTGATGATGATCGTTATTAAACTGTCCGTAATGACGGCTGATAATAACATGGTAAGAATCAGTCAACTCTGATGATGATCGTTGTTAAACTGTCCGTAATGACGGCTGATAATACCATATGGATTGGGGAAGAGACACACACACACACACACACACACACACACACACAAACATGTGCTGAGAGGTAATTGTAAGTTAATGTGAAACCATAGTAAAACACATGCAGATGTGGATTGGAAGGTTTTACCCCAAACTCAGTTCTAACCCTTTCCATTGTTACACTCCTTACGTTATTCCTAGTTTCATTTGACCAATCTCACCTGTGGAGTTTCAACACACAGTCACGCACATGCAACTCTTCAACTGGGAGTCGGACCCGCAAATGAAAGACATTTGGGGCCCCCTCTCTCACCACACACACGTGGTGCGGTGGTGAGGGCGGTTGGCGGTATTGGGTGCGGTGGTGAGGGCGGTTGGCGGTATTGGGTGCGGTGGTGAGGGCGGTTGGTGGTATTGGGTGCGGTGGTGAGGGTGGTTGGTGGTATTGGGTGCGGTGGTGAGGGCGGTTGGTGGTATTGGGTGCGGTGGTGAGGGCGGTTGGTGGTATTGGGTGCGGTGGTGAGGGTGGTTGGTGGTATTGGGTGCGGTGGTGAGGGCGGTTGGTGGTATTGGGTGCGGTGGTGAGGGCGATTGATGGTATTGGGTGCGGTGGTGAGGGCGGTTGGTGGTATTGGGTGCGGTGGTGAGGGCGGTTGGCGGTATTGGGTGCGGTGGTGAGGGCGGTTGACAGTATTGGGTGCGGTGGTGAGGGCGGTTGGCGGTATTGGGTGCGGTGGTGAGGGCGGTTGATGGTATTGGGTGCGGTGGTGAGGGCGGTTGATGGTATTGGGTGCGGTGGTGAGGGCGGTTGACAGTATTGGGTGCGGTGGTGAGGGCGGTTGGCGGTATTGGGGGGCTGGTGGCTACAACTAGGGAGGCACGATAGCTAGAAGGGGTTGTGGCTGGGTGGGAGATGGTGATATGTTTGTGTTTATTGACTTAAAGACACACACACACACACACACACACCAGGGCTCCAGACTCAGGGGAAACGCGTGTGTTTAGAACACACAGGTCTAATGATGCTGATTTAGACATTCTTGCGGTACTCTCTCTGGCTTGTGGTGTGTTAACTGGAACAGGAGCGACAACAAGCCAGCTCAGTGAGAGTAGTGGGTGTTTGTGAGCCCTATGGGCCCTGGTCAAAAGTAGTGCACTATATAGGGAATAGGGTGCTATTTGGGGGGCAACCATGTAGGAGGAAAAACATACATCTCCAATGAGCATTGAACTCGTTCCCGGCAGTTTGTGTTTTCCCGGTTGCGCTCAATGTATTTATTTTCATATTCAGATGTTATGGATTGGTCCTGGAATAGAGCCGATCCTTTTCCCAGCAATGGGAATTTACACTGTTTGAATGTTCTCTCTCGTGTTCCAAACAGAGGAATTTTGAGTTGGAGGCTTTATGGGAGGTTTATAAGTGAATACTCAACCGCTTTTAAACAAATATCGGAATGATGAAAAACTTCCCATTTAATTTATTACGTCAAGATTTTCCTTTTGTGTGTGTGTGTGTGTGTGTGATTCATAGCATGGCAGTGTGTAGTCAGGTTTTTTACACACACACACACACACACACACACACACACACACACACACACACACACACACACACACACACACACACACACACACACATACAATATCACACAAACCCCCTATCTCTCTCTCTCTCTCTCTCTCAGTAAGAGCAAGCCATTGGTCTTATCTCAGATTTTGTCAAACTAAAAAGCTACTTTGCTAGCTTTCCTTGGAAATCAGCCCGTCTAGCCGATCTAACAACTATTTCTCCATTTGCCAGTCTATTGTCTAAGAACGGAATGTCATTCATTCCCAAAGACAGTTACCCAACTTCCCTCCCCAGTCAGCCTCTCTGTTAAACCCGACCTGGTTCTCCACCTTGTCTGACTCCTGTCTACTCCTCCAGATTAAAATGGTTGATAATAAACATATTGAGTTTCTTTACGGGATGTGATGGAATGCTGATACTAATGCATCAAAACCCCGTCTGTGTCCCAAAGGGCACCCTATTCCCTATATAGTGTACGACTTTAGACCACCCCATATGGCTCTGGTCAAAAGTAGCTCACTATACAGGGAATAGGGTACCCTTTGGGACACAGACCATATTATACTACTTAGAGGGAGCTAGTGCTACGAGCCAAGTACCTATCTGAGGAATCAGATATTATGGAAATGTGCCTCCTCTTAATCCTCCTCTATCCCCCTTTATGGTCTGCGTGTCAACTCGCACCCTATTCCCTACATAGTGCACTACTTTTGACTAGCACCTTATGATAATGAGGTGTCATTTGGGACACAGACTTAAACAGAGTTCCCTTTCCTTTCCCCCTGAAGAATCACATATTTGAAAAGGCAGAAACTGTAATGTTGACTCACACAATACAGCATCTCTCCATTTGGAGAACGATGTAAACCCTGAATCCTATTGTACATCTGATTCTTATATACCCTGTGTGTTCGCTTTTCGGCCCTAAAGCGTGTGTGTGTGTGTGTGTGTGTGTGTGTGTGTGTACGTGCACACTGTAACGGGACTATTGATAACAGTAAACATTCTGGAATTCTCTCTTCTCCATCCTGAAACCATCTTCTCTTGCAGTCTGAAGCATGATTGAACAGTGCAGCAGAGGTCAAACCCACACGGCTGTTTTTGTTGGTGATGAAGTAGCAGCTATAACTCTGGCTTGACTCATTTGGCCACAGTGGTGGTGTGAGGCTTGGCTCGGCTGCGGCTGCTGCACTGCACATTTGAAAGCTACAGTCCGGGTTTCGTTCTCAGCAATACGGCAGTTTGTAAACGAGGGAGTAATAAAAAAAATATATTTTGGGTTTACGATAGGATAGGGTAGGGTAGGATAGGATAGGGTAGGGTAGGGTAGATAGGATAGGGTAGGGTAGGATATGGTAGGGTAGGGTAGGGTAGATAGGATAGGGTAGGATAGGATAGGGTAGGATTCGATAGGGTAGGATAGGGTAGGATAGGATAGGGTAGGATAGGGTAGGGTAGGATAGGATAGGGTAGGGTAGGGTAGATAGGATAGGGTAGGGTAGGATAGGATAGGGTAGGGTAGGATATGGTAGGGTAGGGTAGGGTAGATAGGATAGGGTAGGGTAGGATAGGATAGGGTAGGGTAGGATATGGTAGGGTAGGGTAGGGTAGATAGGATAGGGTAGGGTAGGATATGGTAGGGTAGGGTAGGGTAGATAGGATAGGGTAGGATAGGATAGGGTAGGATTCGATAGGGTAGGATAGGGTAGGATAGGATAGGGTAGGATAGGGTAGGGTAGGATGGGATAGGATAGGATGGGGTAGGATAGGATAAGGTAGGATAGGGTAGGGTAGTGTAGGTTAGGATAGGGTATGTTAGGGTAGGATAGGGTAGGATACGATAGGATAGGGTAGGATACGATAGGATAGGATAGGGTAGGATGGGATAGGGTAGGATACGATAGGATAGGGTAGGATGGGATAGGATAGGGTAGGATACGATAGGATAGGGTAGGATGGGATAGGATAGGGTAGTATAGGGTAGCATGGGATAGGATAGGGTAGGATAAGAAAGGATAGGACAGGATAAGGACAGTTGTGCTATAGGCTCACGACGCAAGTTATATTCTTCAAGAATCAATCTAGAATTGAAAGTGAACTCTAGAACATATTCCTAGATCACAGATTGTAGCTTTAAAGCCAAGCTCATTTTTTTTTCACCCTGAATCAGCTCTGCGTCTCCTGACTGACAGCCAAGAAGTTGAGAAGCATCTGACGTGGCAGCTACAGCTTGTGGTATGTGTGTCTATGTGTGTGCGCGTGTACGTGCAACAGCTACTCTCAGAATAGGAGAACAGTCCAGCTCTCTCTCTTCTGTTCTGACTCACAGTGTAACCAGCGGTACCACCACCACATCTGTAGCTGTGTTACTACGGTTTGGAAGGGAAAGTGTTTGGAATAAGTGCCCATTTTAGGTGTTTTCTGCCATGAATTTAGCTATTGAATGGGCTGGGCCCGCGGGCCGTAGATGCCCACCCCTGACGTAGGAAGTAGAAAAAAGTGTTTGGAATAAGTACTGTTTTGATCTACTAGTACTGAATTAAATTGAACAGGTTCTAAATCGTCCGTCAGGCTCGGGCACTGTTGGAGAGATGTGATTCCCTCCCCGGAGTCTCCTCTCAGACCCTGGCTGAATCCCAAATGTTAGCCTATTCCCTATATAGTGCGCTACTTTTGATGAGAGACCTATAGACCCTGGTCAAAACTGTGTTTGCATTTATCTGTCTGTCAGCTGTGGTTGTAACAGAGGATGTTATAACAGAAGATGTTGTAACAGAGGATATATTGTTTTTTATTTTACCTTTATTTAACTAGGCAAGTCAGTTAAGAACAAATTCTTATTTTCAATGACGGCTTAGGAACAGTGGGTTAACTGCCTGTTCAGGGGCAGAATGACAGATTTGAACTTGCAATCTTGCGGTTACTAGCCCAACGCTCTAACCACTAGGCTACCCTGCCGCCCCAGAGGATGTTGTAACAGAGGATGCTGTAACCGAGGATGCTGTAACAGAGGATGCTGTAACAGAGGATGCTGTAACCGAGCCACAGAACTTTAGTGGAGTTCTATTTACCATGATTAGGGCCAGTTTTCCTTCAAAACAAACATGACCTTACTAGGAACATCTCTGGTCCCTAACTAAGATTTGTTTGAGTTCAATTTAATTAATCAAGATTGACAAGTGTAACAGTTGGTGGAGGACTAGGGTTTCGATAGGAGGAGAACAGGACAGTTAATCCTAGAGTAGGTGGTGGAGGACAATGCGGCCATCCCTCACAATGAAAAGGGTAATTAAATGTATTCTACGGTGATGACAGACCCATAGCATTACTATCCTATTACATCAACTGACACACTACATCTCAATGGGAGTTATTTACAAAAACAGTTTGTCGTGGCTGGTGATGACCGACTGGTGAAGACAGACTGGTAAAGTAGTATCCTCTTATGAACAGTACAATGCATCATCAACGTGTGTGCGTGTGTGTACGCGCGTGGTGAACTAGGGAGGCTAAAAGGTAGTCTCGCAGCACTTGTCTGTTTGGCACTAGTGTAATAAATGACTGTACTAGTTTGGAGTCTGGTTGAGTCAAGCTGTGTGGGGTGGTCCATGTGAGAGAGAAAAGAGGGAAAGAGAGAGAAGGGGAACAGAGGGGAGAAAGAGAGACCGAGATGACAAGAGAGTGTAAGGGTTACAGAGAGAGAAATAAAGATAGCTGTCGAGAGAGAGAGAGAGAGAGAGAGAGAGAGAGAGAGAGAGAGAGAGAGAGAGAGAGACTGCAGACCAGAGTGACAGAGCGAGGAAAGGGTGGTGGAATTAGGGAAGAGTGCTGGTGTTGGGGTTGGTGGGGTACAGAATGAATGTGTGAGTTGGGCTGGTGGGATGGTTGTGAGACATTTGCATAAAGGGTGAGGGCATCGTGCCCGGCGGTGGGGAAGGGTTGGCACCTCGCCTCACCAACTGGCAGAGGGAGGACTGAGGAGGAATAAAAGAGAGAGAATTACAGAAACCGAGAAAGGGAGAGGGAGTAAGAGAGAGTGAAGGGGAGAGAGAGTGATAGATAGGGAATGATAGATATGGAGAGGGAGTGATAGAGAGGGTGATAGATAGATAGGGAGAGAGTGATAGATAGATAGATAGATAGATAGATAGATAGATAGATAGATAGATAGATAGATAGATAGATAGATAGATAGATACAAATGAAGAGAGAGTGATAGATAGAAAGGAAGAGAGAGCGTGATGGAGAGAAAGGGAGAGAGAGAGTGATAGAGAGAAAGGGAGAGAGTGTGATTGATAGAGAGAGAGAGTGATAGAGAGAAAGGGAGAGAGTGATAGAGGGAAAGGGAGAGAGAGGAGGGAACTCACTCAATAGAGTGAGTTCCCACTCAATCTCTTGTTTCAGGGAGAGCTGTTGACAGAGCAGGAGAGGGGGGAGGAGGGGAGGCGAGAGGAGAGGAGGGGAGGAAAGGGGAGAGGGGAGGCGAGCAGAGAGGAGAGCAGGGGAGAGGAGAGGAGGGAAGGGGACGAGAGAGGAGGGAAGGGGATATATGGTTTGATTATCTGCTTCATTCCTGCTGTACTCCACCAACACTCATCCAAGGTTTATATTAAGTCCCTGCAGCTGTACTGTGGTCAAGCTGTTATTGGAATATGATATATACTGTATATGAACTTAAGTGTGTGTGTATGTGTGTGTCATGTGTGTCAGACAGTGTCCATGACACAAATACACACTCAGGTTCAGAGTGTGAGACAGTCCCCCCCTCTCGTTTAGCTGGAAAACAGTCTGTCTGTCCCCCCTACACACATGCACACACACACACACACACACACACACGCACACACACACCCTGCCCTCCCCTCTGAGTGTCAAGCACTGCCCACTTGACCTTTTCAGGAATGGCCGCCCTTGTGGACTGCTGGGGGGAATGCTGTGCATTCACTTTTAATGGAGCCGACCAGCTGGGGGGCAGACAGAGAATACCTAGTGCCGCCCCGGGGGCAAGTAGTACTATTATAATGGACAGGGGACTTAGTGACATATCTGATCCGCTTAGCTGCTTCTCCCTGCTCTGCACTGAAATATACACTCCTAATAATGTCATGTAGCACTGAATGCACAAATTAATAAAAAGTGAATGAATCAATGAATGGCTGAATCAATGGGTTATGAATTCGTTATTTCGCATTCCAATAGACACAATGAATCCTCTCAGTAATGTTAGGCTGCTGTATCAATTGTCAATATTGTGATATTGTAGTCCTCTTATTACCAGGCAGGAAATTGTTAGAATATGACTGGGCCATTGTCTGGACGAGGCCTCCTGCCATGTATTCTGGGATTTGCAGTTTATAACTGGAAGAGGCTCCGATCCGGGCAGGGCCCTGTGCGTCTGGATTCGTTTATAGCACAAATACACTCAGGGCCTCACACACACACACACACACACACACACACACACACACACACACACACATACACTCACTCCCTCGCCACGGAAATGGTTCCAGACTTTCACACATAGTAATGAGTCCGTGTGTAAACAGGGATAATTACAAACGATGCACAGACACACATTAATCATCATTCTAACTGCCTCACTAACGAGAAAAGAAAGAAATAAAGAAAAGGAAATGAAAGGAAGGAAGGAAGGAAGGAAGGAAGGAAGGAAGGAAGGAAGGAAGGAAGGAAGGAAGGAAGGAAGGAAGGAAGGAAGGAAGGAAGGAAGGACAGACAGAGAGTTTCTTCTCATTTTCTCAGGGAGTTATGTTAACTTCAGGCTGGGGCAGACTAGGCTGGGGCAGACTAAAAGTGGTTGCAGTTACACTGATTCAAGTGCATGGCACCAAATTGGTACTATACTGGATTTTGGCAGTGAATGCAGGTTGAGAGGATAAGGGGATGTATAGAGAGAGAGAGCGAGAGAGACCCTTGTGTTTTATTATGCAGTGGAGTGTGAGGAAGTGTGTGTTTGTGAGAGAGAGAGCGAGCGAGCGAGAGAGAACGTGTGTTTGTGAGGAAGAAGAGACACTATTGTAACCTGTATTTTTAAACCCTATGGTTTATACACAGTTGCAAACGCTAGTCTGCTGCAACTGCAGTGCGGCTCTGCTGTCCTGCGCACCTTGCTTTTCCTCCTTTCCCCGTGGGAAGAAAACATGGAAACTTGGCTGTAGCTATAAGAACACATTTTTCCCCTTTTTCTTTTAATACAGAGCAGCCTAAATGGCAGAATGCTCCATACTAATGCAGATATTCCTGCCCTGTACAAAGTTTAGGAGGGAAGTTAAGAAGTTTGCATTGGATCTTCTAGGCAAAGCACAGGCCCTTTTAACAACTTCATGACTCATAGTAATTCCGCAATCTATTCTAGAACACCGGAACTTGAATACAGAACACCCTAGAAAGTAAGCAGCAACACACACACACACACACACGCACACACACACACACACACACACACACACACACACACACACACACACACACACACACACACACACACACACACACGAGCATTTGACGTGGAAAATATCCCTCTGTGCCGTGGTCCAAATCCCTCGCACTCTTTCCCTTACATCATCGCAGTACCTGTCAATATGTGATTTTACTGAGCAGATGTCGAACGTTGTCCTCCCAATTTCAACTGTGACACGTCCGTCCTCGCGCTCTCCAGTGACTTTGTGTTTTATGGGAGAGCAAGAGAATACGTGCAGTTCTCCGGTATTCGGTGTCACTCACCAGTCATTGCTTCACCATCTTGAATGAACCTTATACTAAAATAGAATGAAGTAGTCATACGTTCCAATCGCATTTTTAACTAATTCGATTTCCTTCCACAACTTGACCTTAGCCATATTTTTTTTTATTTTTTACATCATATCCCTATTTATAAGTAGGCCTAATACGGAAATAATAATCTAGTCCATCGACACGATAGTTGTATTGTGTTATTTGTATTGCATCCCTAAAATGCATTTCTAGAACTTTTACTATGAAAAATAAGAAACATGACTATAGAAGCAGTGATATGTGAATAGCAATGGATTGATGTGTTTTTATACCTGATAATATGTTCTGCATGATATGACTATGTTTGAGCAAGGCATTTGAGTAAAGAAACATCATTTTATTATTCCCAAATATTATAATTAGCTTATACAAATATGCTGGTGGTTAATTCGTTTTTTCTACTGTACATTTTGTATTTTAGAAGAAAATATAATTTTTCCCTATACTCAACTGCTAAACCTAATAAAAGGCCTATGTTATTTACAGGAAAAAACGTTTAGGTTACCAAACTGTCTAAACAATACATTTAAATTAAACTTAATTGCTCTCTCTTTAAAAAAAAAAACTATTTTAGAAAATGAATGAATGAGCTTTTATATTGCATTTCATTGTTTATAACTGAATTTACCAAAATTGGCCAACAGTAGAAATAGAGGATTGCACTATTGTCCTGTAAATCAGAAGCATGTTTCTGAGTAAATGTACCTTCGTAGTGATTCAGGCTATAAGGTGAAGTGCACGAAAATGAAACATCATTTAATCAACTTGATCATTTGATTTCGGATCTACAAGTCTTTTTTAGCTGACGTTCCACTCATGTCTTTGGTAAATGACCAAGGAGTGGAATGGAATTGCTCAACAGAGATGGCAACCAGGTTCAAATGAAATGGCAAAGCATGCACAAGAAATGATGACGTTTGTTTATTAGTTGCACGTATCAGTTGTTAAATCTCAATATGTAGCAGAATTTGTCAAAATGTAATGTATTTATTTAGTCATTTCAAGCAGTAAAGAAACATTGAATATATATTTGGGGTGTATTCATGGTTCATTTATCTATGTAGGATTATTTTGATGTTATTACATGATGCGTCTCTACTCGTTTAAGGCCATACTAGAACAAAACAGAAGATTCTAGTAACTTACAAATAGGCTCCATCCGTAGGCCCACATAACCTACAGATAATGTATGAAAATAGACAATTTCTTTATTCATCTTATTCTGAAAAATTATTTGTAGTCAATCTTTATCATGTGGATTATTATATGGGGTTGATAGTTAAAATTGTTAGAAACCATTAGGTCCATGTAGGTCTGCAGATGGGCCTATTCAGAGTAAAAACCTGGAAGCAAAATGATATGTAGTGTAACATTGGCTCTATAGATAACACACACTGGGTATATTTGTGTTTATGAATAGTAAAATGTTCAATTTTCGTGTGAGAAAAAGCTGACCAATTTGGCTGCAAGTATTGCTGCTTTTGGTTGAGCCTCGCGCCTAACGCGGAGTTTCCCGCCACTTGGATCTGTTTTTACTGAGATGAAGTGCGAGGAGGTTTGTTCCTATTATAACAGTCTATATGATGTGAGTCAAATATAACAAGAGAGGAGGTTTGTTCCTATTATAACAGTCTATATGATGTGAGTCAAATATAACAAGAGAGGAGGTTTGTTCCTATTATAACAGTCTATATGATGTGAGTCAAATATAACAAGAGAGGAGGTTTGTTCCTATTATAACAGTCTATATGATGTGAGTCAAATATAACAAGAGAGGAGGTTTGTTCCTATTATAACAGTCTATATGATGTGAGTCAAATATAACAAGGGAGGAGGTTTGTTCCTATTTTAACAGTCTATATGATGTGAGTCAAATATAACAAGAGAGAAGAGAAGTTCAGAGATGCCGCGGTCGTCTAAAGTGGTTCTACAGAAACACAGAAAGCGGCTATAGCAGAACATGTTTTCTGGAAGAGATTACAATTTACTGGTCCCCACAGCAAGCAGTTATTTTCCCCCTCGGCAACGCTTTTATTTTTATTTTCTGCCGGTTGTAAATCTTGGCAATGCAAATATAGCCTACATTTGTGCTGAGTGCTGTTTTCATCCAACGTTAGGCTACCTGCTCAGTCCTTGGCTATTGAAAGAAAGAGACTCGTTTTGGCAGGCTTCGCCAGTAGGCTACGTGTTCCTTTCAAGATAAAGAGATAGGCTATTTGAATGTTTAGGTAGAATGTTTAGGCAGACTATCTACATTTAAAGGTTTATTTCTAGTACTTGCCTTTATAGCTTTAATTTAACGGGGACTTGTTTATGTTTTTTTCTGGACTGCTAGTGCTACCTTTCGGCTTAATTTAATGCCTAATTGGTTCAGGCCTACAAAGGAAAGCTTTCTATTCAATATCACTTCTATGTCACTTCTAAATTAGATATGAAGTAGAAAAACGTTTTGTAGACCTTAAATTAATTTATAATTCAATAGTATCACACGTAGAGAGAAGGCTTTTAATTCCCTCATATGGAATGTTAGGCCTTTCCTATTTCTCATGTGTGAGTGCCATCCACTCAGTTTGTTCAGAGGCCTTCTGATATCCTCAATAGGCCTACCGTCCTATAAAATGTTGGCCTATAGGCTATATAAACGTGTTTTGCTGGTAGGCCTATATGACAGGGTTGTTGCGGATTCTTTATAAGCAATTCGAAATAAAAATGCAACAATGGAACTGTGTGTGTTACACACCATAATGCCTCGGGTAACGTTCTCGTTCTTTTCCCTTTGTCTGCCTTTTTGGCAGTTGTTTCACTCTGTACACAACTCCAAGGATTTTCCCGCGGTTTGTGTGTAAACTCGATGGATTTGTCCATTCATATATATATATACACTCATTGGTAAAACTATAGGCAGCTTTCCCAGTTCCAAACACTCGTTTTTTCCCCATCTCTCCCTCTTCACTTGCTCTCTTTTTCGTTTGTGAGAAACGAAAGCGCAGGAGATCCTCTGTGCAGCCTCGCGAACAAAGGTCACCGTTTAGAGAGAGAGAGTGGAACGCGGAGATAAGATGAGCTCTCTCTCTCTCTCTCTCTCTCTCTCTCTCTCTCTCTCTCTCAAAACAACCCAAAACACGATTGCAGAACAGGAGATACCAGTAGATATACCGTTGGCCCGCGGCAAGAGGCCCATGGCAGGCGGCCGTTGGCGACAGACACACACTCACCGACCGCCTGCGGAGCGAGCGCATGTAATGGCCAAATGCATCCAACATATCCACTATAACTAGGCATGTCTCTCCTATTTAAAAGCAAGAAATACGTTTTGAAAAATGATATTAACTGCCACATAATAAATGGTAGGGTGCCACAGACTGGTGTCCTGGCCAAAATAATAAAAGTTCTGCATTTGGCTAATTATATTAAACACGTGTAGGTCATGTTTATTCGTATCTACAGTGGTCCGGCGCTATATAATAGGCATAATTTAAGATTAATCTGGGAACGAAAGCTTCAGCTGTTAAACGCGTGGCTTTATTGAGGTATTTTGGATTTTATCAAATAAATCTCAGACACAAAATAGTCCAATCAAATCAGTGTTGGCGTCATGTCGGTTGATTCACATAAATATATATATATGAAAAATGTGAGCTTGCTTGAACCCTCTTTACTTTGCCTCATCAGATTTATGGAAATGTTATTGCCAGTCTGTGATAGAATATTTTGCATGAATAGTGTAAAAATAGAATCTTGTGCTATCTTATATTATGCAGAACCATAGAGAGCTTTCCTTCATTTACTTGACGATATTTTCTGTTTGTTTTTGTTCCAGTCTGGTTGTGGTTGCAGCATCATTATATGACACTTGTGACAATATGGGTGATATTTATGACAATATCGATACTTGAGGCAATAGTAGCCTATGGGTTGTAAAGTAGCCATCTCTCCCCATCACTTTGTATTATACAATATGCTTAACGCTCACTTAAGAGATGGTATGGATCCCCTCTCTCGTTCCTTATTCTCTCTCTCCAACTCTCTCTCTCTCTCTCTCTCCTCTCATCTTGTTATTTCTCCCAAATTCCCCTCTCTGTAACTTCTCTTCCCCACATTTGGTGCTCTGCCCCACATTTTGTGCCCACAGAGTTACTGTGTTGTCTCTCCTTCCCACATTCGGTGCCCGCCTATGTATTAGCATGTTCGTCAACCAGTGCCCGTCCAGCCCAGCCTGTCCAGATTGGGTCTTTGCTCAGTACCACCATCCAGCACAATGCAGCCAGACACCCGGCTAGCCAGGCCGTGGCTTCGCTGTCAGGCAGAGGCAGAGAGAGCAAGCTGGGCTAGATGGCCGTGTAGATCTGATGGCCCTGGGCTGGAACCAGAGGATTCTTGGTCTTTGTAGGGATGTTCAGAGAGTGGCCATCGGGCCAGAATCAAATAGTTCTACTTCCATGCCAGAGGACCTACATGATGCTCCCATTTTGCCCATTTTTGACACAATCTCTGTCATTTCCTCCTGGCCCGAATTTACTTATTTTTTTTCACATCACTTAGATTTGTGATTTTGTGTGTGTGTGTGAGCAATTATACCATCATGGGATGGCTGTGAGAATGTTATATTTAGCATAATTATCCTCTTTGTTTTCCCCTCAGAAATGCTGTATATACAATATATATATATATATGAATTATATCCCCTGTGGAACCCAAATGTCCTATTTCCTGAACACTTGTCCCATAGTGGGTACACTCCTTCCTTCCTCACTAGGGTCAGACAGCCAATGAGAGCAAGTAAAGTGGTAGCCAGGGTGATGCAGTCAGTCGCCAACTCCCTGCTGTTCAACCTGCCTGATGTTTCATATGTCCTGTACGTCACTGGAGGGAAATGCATTACGTCCAACGTTACATGTTGGAGTATGAAAATAAAGCAATAGAAATGTCATGTTTTTATATATTACAAAGAAAGGGGCGATGTGTATTTTCGGAGGCACAGACAGCCGATACACCTTTGTGACTTGCAGTGAACAGATCCTTTGTAAGGTCTCCCATATCTGCATGCCCTGCATTCGTAAACAGCGTATAGGCTGCATTTACATTTACAGAGACACGGTCCAGTCCGTAGCGGACCGGTTCGGTTCCCAAGTTTCCATTGTCCACTGACTGAACCCCTCTCATTGGAATGCTCTCTACATTTGTAACAGAAACCTTTAATGTGTGTTGAACACACTGTTGTCAAGCACACGACTGCTAAAAAGGGCCATTTTGGAATTGGAATGAATGTGAGCGAACGAATAGAAAAAGGTCCAGTTTGGAACAAATGCGAGAGAGTGATTTAAAACAGAGTGAGTGTTTTTGGATAGAAGATGGATGGATGGATTTTTTTGGGGGGGGAAGGGGGGAACGGAATGGTTGTTCTTCTCCTCTTTTCCCCCTCTCGCTCTCTTTGTTTGTGTGGTAAATCCAGGAGCAGCTGCTTGGTTTGAGGGTCTAGTGGGATTTTGGGGCTGCTCTTTCTCATGGCATCCTGTGCCAAGGTGGTGAAACACGAGCAGAGAGCGGAGGAGAGAGAGAAAGAGGGGGAGAGAGGGGAGGGAAGGATTGGCTCTGGGCGGGTGCACTGGGAGAGGGTGTCTGCGTCCCAAATGGCACCCTATTCCCTGTTTACTGCACTACTTTTGCTCGGGGACCATAGGGCTCTGGTCAAAAGTAGTGCACTATATAGGGAATAGAGGGTGCCATTTGGGAGACAACCAGAGAGATCGTGCTGGTTTGATGAGATGGTGGTGACCATGCTGGTGATGGAAGACAAGGATGGGTGAGGAAGGGGGGCGGGTAGGTGGAGTAGAGGCGGCCAGTGCTGTCTGGATTGGTGCATGTAAAATGAATATCCACTGGACTTTGCCTTTCCACTAGATTGGACTTGTCTATTTGGCTAATGACATGCCTTCTGTCTGCTCCACACACAATCCCCCTCTCCCTCCCTTCCTCCCTCCTGCTCGCTCCCTCTCTCTCTCTCTTGCGCGCTCCCTTGCTCTTTATCTCTCTCCACTCTCTCCACTACCAGCCACCAACCCTACCTCCCCCTCCTCCCTCCCTCCTCTTTGCCATATCTCTGTCTCCCCTCCCTTTCAGTCGCTCGGAGCGTGCGTATTGGCTGAGGCTGAGCAGCTCTCTGTGCCAAGTAGGTGGGCCTTGTGCGCGTTGGCACAGACTCAGTCAATGGTTAGAGAAGCAAAGTGGAGAGGAACAGAGAGAAAGAGAGAGACAGTTGGAGAGAAAGAGGGGGGAAAAGACAGAAGACTGCAGCCCGGGTTTGCCAGCGGTCGTACACTCTTCCAACATTGATTCGAGTCCTCTTGTTTTTTTTATCTTCTTCTCCTCCGTCCTGCTCCCCCCCCCCCTTCTTCCGACTCTCAGTGTCTCTCTCTATCCGTGAGTCGTAGTTAGCCTACAGATCTGACCCAGTACCACCATACTGCTGCTTTGCCAAAGCATTTTTGTTTTGTTTTTGGCCCCCAAAATGTTTTTCCATTTTTGAAAGCGAACAAAGAAGCGGTTTCATTTAACATTTTTAAACTCATCTCATCGCTTTATTTAAATTGTATTAAGTTTTATTACACGCATACAACCGTTGTTGTTGTTCTGTAATTCACTTTTTAACTTTCCCTCCACTCTCTCTCTCTCTCTCTCTCCGGTGTTGTTGAACACCACCTGGTTTAGCAGCTCTTCTGCCACAGTACCTCCTGTGTTTCTGTGCTGGTACTACACCATCCTCACCCCCTCCTTCGCCTCTCCTTCATTCTTGACTTTGTTTTTCTTCTTCTTGCATTTATTGGACAATTTCTGCAGCTTTCCTCCGTTTTTTTCCTCCCTCCCGCCTTTCTTCTTCATTTGTCTTGTAATTTGTAACATACTGT